>NC_053028.1:173978180-174132490 GCF_003073215.2 Triticum urartu | reverse complement strand
GCTTGTCCGAAATGTGGGGTAAGTTACAAAAGTACCCCCACCGATTTGAGGCGGTTCTTTCGGTTCAGGGGTACCACGGGCATTTCGCGTGTCGGGATTTCACAGGAGGTGGGAGTTTTCGCGCGCGTTGTAATTTCGGAATAGCAAGGCGCGGGTTGAGATGGAGGGAGTTGTCGGAGCACAACGAGACAAAGATATATCTTAAACATTTCGGGCTAACAATGCGCGGGTTGAAGAGGCGGGAGTTTCCCAGCATGATAGACAGAGACGCTAGCTTGAATTTTCGGCATAACAAGGCGTGGCTTGAAATTTCGGAAGAACAAGCTTAACGTGTACCCAAAAAAAGACAATTTGCACCTCAACACGCACAACACACACACACAAACGCCATTTAGACTAGAGTAAGGTACACGTGCATTGCACGCATGACATTTGGCAACCAAATTATGAATAAATACCACATTATAGCATGCAAGATTTGAGTCATATATGCATGATGTAGATGTTCGTTTAATTCTTATAGTTCATTTCATTCAAAATCATCTAGTTTTTATAAGAAAGCTAATCTATTTTAAGATTCATGGAATTGTGCATCGTAAGACATAAAGTAAAAACAAATAATGGCAAATCGTGTAGAAAAACATTTGGGAAATTCTGATACAGAAGATTCTAGAACAAATAAGAAGTGCTTGTGTTTTGATGTTTGTGCATTATGCTTAAGTTCAACCATGGAGTCTTCTAGATTATACATGTGGCGAAATCTGGTGGAATCTAGATGATATCCAGCGGCCAGTAGTGCTCAAATTTGCCATCTTTGGACCATCGGATTCGCCTCATCCAACGACCATCTTCCAAAGTTAAAGTTACCCGCACACAATATAAAAAATATAATATATATAGGGGTATAGATATAGATATGTGATGCAAAAGCCGCCCATCATCTCCAATTAGAATAGTGTGTCCATGCATGGATGCGACATGGCCAAATGATGTCTGCCATCGGTATCTCAAATTCAAATCAGTCTGACCTTGTTCAATGTGTATACATTACAACATGCTCGTTTCCAAACCACACCGCGCAGATCTCCGTTATATTCATGCATGCATGGGTTTCAAACATCAGGATCTCTTATTCAAATATTTGAATTCAACTTTACATTGATTGTGACCTCACCTATTCAGCTATTCTTTTACACACACACAGTAGTCTTCTCTTTATAATTGTACCACTAACCTTCTCTCGTGCATGCATGCACACACACTATTAGTCGGCATTATCCATCGCACGCATGCAATCTTTTTCTTTAGGTCGGTCTCCCATGAAGGCACACACCAACACACATCCCCCTCTCCATCATATCGGGAATTCTTTATCTCTCACGCGTGCATGCGCAACGATTGATGTTCCTCTATGTATGTGTGTATACAGCTAGGTCTTTCATAGTTTTCCACACAAACCGATCAATCGATATATCCGGTGAGGTCTCACCCTCTTTCCCACGTCCACATCGATCAATCTATACCTCTCTATATAGGATTAACATATATAGCTAATACACCCACATTAATTATGTATCCAACATCCCCCTCTCATCATCCATGCCTTCCGCTTCATCTCTCAGACGCGTGCACAATGGCAAAGACAGGGGGCAGTAAGGGCCCTGCCCCCTCCCCCCTAACATCACTATATATCAAGGCTAATATGAATGTGATCATTAGACAATTGCTGCTAAAAATGGTTTAAGTTCATAAATTGACCCTCCTCGTAAAGGATTAGAAATGCTTGGCCCCCTAGCTCATTTATTTTTCATGGCTCCGCCACTGCGCGCATCAGCGCACGTGTTCTCCCTCTCTCTCTCTAAATATCGATCTCGCACTTGTGCATTCCTTCATAGTCTCCCTCCACTCGGCCCCTCGCACCATCTTCTAGCCCCCACCGGATTTTGCCACATGTACAATCTAGCAGACTCCATGGTTGAACTTAAGAATAATGCACAAACCTCAAAACAACAGTGATTCTCTTTTGTTCTAGAATCTTCCGTATCATAATTACCCAAACTTTTTTCTAGTTGAATAGCCATTATTTGTTTTTTACTTTATGCTTTACAACGCACAATCCCATGAATCATAAAATAGATTAAGGGCTTCTTTGATTCAACGGATTCTCAAAGGAATTTTGAGGATTCTAATCATTAGGAATTTTTCCTATCTTGGTTGTTTGATTCGTAGGATTGTAAACCATAGGAATTTTTCCATATGATTCATTTGCACTAGATTTCATAGGAAACATCCCATCCACTCAAACCTCTTTGAAAGAATTCTGCATTTTTTCTATGCACAATCAAACACTCGTACAATCCTGTAGGATTCATGACGACATTCCACTATAATCCCATGTTTTTCCTATTCCCGTGTTCTTAGCTTTTTTATAAAAACTAATTGATTTTGAATGAGATGAACTATAAGAATTAAACGAAGGGCTACATCAGGCACATATGACTCAGAGCTTAGATGCTATAGTGTGGTATTTATTCATAATTTGGTCGCAAAATCTGATGCGTGCAATGCACGTGTACCTTACTAGTACTTCGAGTATGTGCAAAACACGTAAATTAGAATACCAATGGCACGCTACACAGTGTCTCTCTTACAGTTCATGAAGCCACATGGCACATGTGTAGGCATTGTCGCGACCTCCTTGTGTGGATTGATCACAGTGACATGCTGCTGGTTCCAGAAGAATGTACTCGTCCTCCCTGAGCCATACTGTTGGTACATGCACGAAGCGAAGATGTGCACGCACGCCATGCACACACTCATTCCTCGCACGCACACGCGGGTACACGGGTGGACGTAATTTTGTACCAAGATCCACCCCATGTGATAATTTGACGCGTATAAAGTCGTTCACTTCATTGATGGTCAATTAATACAGCGCATGCAAATTGAGTGGACGTGAGGGCAGAAGAAAGACATTATTACTCCACTGCGCGCATGCGAGTAGTTAAATCGTGGTTGCTAGTAGTACTTCCATTGGTCTCCTTTGTATTTTGTGCCAATTTTTGATAGTAACACAATATTTACGCATTTGAGCAGTGTAGTAGTACTTGAAATTTATGTTCCGCTAAACTCATCGGGAGCCGTTTCGGGCCTCGAAACCAAAGCCATCAATTAATCTTTACCTTGTTCCCATCACATTCGAAAGCCTGCTCACACCTACTAGTAGTACGTACCAAACCTGAACGTGTTCCCACTATGCAGGTATTAGTACTAGTGCTAGTACTTAGGTTATAGAAAGGGGAACTACCTAACCGAAAATCACTCTACCTTTCCTCCTCATAAGTTCTTCTTCTTCGTCCGTCGTTGCCATGGCCGGTGAGCAGAGCTCTAGGTCGAGAACTACTCGTAACAAGGGAGCGGCAACCAAGGCTGCGGAAAAAAAAAGAGGGCTCGCCGCCACGCAGAGACCTCGAAAGATCTCTCACGGGCAGGCGATGGCTCCTAGGAGCGCCCTAGCCGTGGAGGCGAACATGCGGAGCCAGCGGAGCTGGAGTCGTTATTCCTCGACGGCATGCCCGATCAGCTCAATAAGCAGAAGGAGTTCATCCAAGGCTTGATGGAGTTGCTGAAGGAGAGCCTTGGTGACATGCCCGCTGAGCTCAATTAGCAGGGGGAGTTGACCGCCGGCTTGGTGATGCTGCTGAAGAAGAGCATTGCCTCGGAGAAGAAGGCGACCGGCGAAATCCTGCGACTTCGGGAGGACAATGCGAAGCTCTGCCACGAGATCGACCTGTTGAAGGAGAAGAACACCGGCTGGAAGAAGATGCATGAGAATAGTAGTTCCTCGATGAAGATGTTGCAGGCCCTCGCCATGGAACAGAAGGAAGAGTTGGCGAAGCTCCGCATCGAGCACCCGGCTGCTGTCAAGGTACGTAATATGGCCGTGGAACAGATGATGAAGGCTCGCGTCGAGAAATGCTGCATCATGGACACAATGATGAAGATGGAGGAGGAGACGCGCAAGGAGATGGAGGTCGTGGAGGCGATGAAGAAGCAGTTACGACTCCGCGGCGAATTAGATCATTTGGGGTGATAATCTTCCTTCTTCTTTCGCTCCTGTGTTTCATCTTTTGCTTCGGGTGTTTCGCCGCACGTGTCACGTTCTCTGCGAGGCATGAATAGAACAATGTTTTTTTGAGGTAATGAATAGAACAATGCTAACAATGAGATGACTAGCAAATTAGATCATTTTTATCGCCATATGGCACTGGGCTGCCATGTTTCGTGCTCCTCCGTCGTAGTACTACTCCAGTGGAAAACTTGAGTATACCGCACGATTCTTTGCTCCTCCTCGATCATGTCGTCCGCGCATTTATACGAGCAGTCAAATCACAAGGCCCCGCCTTCCAGCAGTAATGAGCCGTCAAATCACAAAGGTCGTCGCCTCTCGTGAAACCGACCAAGCTAGACTGCCCCGCCCTCTAGCCTTTTAAAAAATGTATACTTTTGTACAGCAGTAGTATCGATGGATTGCGCCATGGAGCAAAACTTGAAATTAAAAAAAGGTGGTAAATATAGAGAGCACTCATCGCCAAATTATGCATATAGTACTATTAAAAAGGCTAGTCACAATAATGGTGTCCAGCACAACCCACCCCTCAAAACTAAGCACCCTGAAATTCTTTGACAAAACTAAACTGCTGGCTATATGATGTTGGCCATATATATTGTATGTATATAATGTGAAGAAATGAGTGGTAGTACTATACCAACTAAAAGATGAAATGTAAGAAATACTAGTATGTACGCACTGAAGAGTTAAACTAACGAGAAGAAACATAACATAGTTCTGCTGGGGGCTCAGCACAACACACCCCTCAAATTAAATTAAGCACACCTGAAATTAAACTTTGCAACTATTCTGGTAGACACTGCATTAGAACCACCATGAGCAACAACACTGCCACCTTACTCGGAGTCCTCGTCCACGTCCTCGACTTCGTCCTTGTCCCTCTTCCTCTTGGCCGATACTTATTTGCTTGAACTGCACACTTGGCCATTGCTCTTCATCAAACCCTTGTAGATATTGAAGCAAAGGTAGCCATCCATTGCAGCGTAGTGGATGTGGTCTATATCTAGTACATTTCGCTGCCATGCATGACGATGAAACGTGTATGGAGGTTTCTCCAGTTCACCGTATGAAGGGTGAACCATGGCTCCTGCCAGGGTCAGCATTGAAGGCTAACGAGCGAACACCAGCCGATTCTTCTGGAGGTCGAAGGTGTTGCCTGCAACGAGGCCTATCCGATGCAGGACTTCTTTGTCATTACCAAAGTCTACAGTAACTAATTTGACTAGGTTGCTCTCGAGGAAGTCCTTAAAATGCTGGCACTCAACATCGGCATGGCATATGTGGTAGACCAAGCACTACAAAAAAATACACTTCCGTGATGATACGTGTTTCTCACAGTAGGTCGCTTTTTTGTCATGCATGTACATCCATGATAAATTTATGACAGAACCAAGATAGTCATACCTATGCTGTCGTAGAAGTGTTCCATGACATTACCAAAATTATCATCACGGAAGTGTCCACTTCCATGACGATAAATCGCACGTCACAGAAGTGCTTTCGTCAAGGGTGATCGACACATGGCATCCACCGTAACGGAACGCCGTTAAGCTATCGGGTCAGGTTTTGGATCCGATAACCCGTTAACAGCCTCGACCAATGGGAAATTTCCACGTGTAAAATTCTTATTGGCCGGACGAAACACGTGTCAGTTTGTCAGTTGGTCAGATAGGCGTCTATGATACGTCGACACATGGCACGGCCCAACAGAGGCCCATTCCTGTGAAAAGGCCGGCCCGTTTGACTTGTTCAAAAGATGGCGGGCCGGCCCATGGAAAGCCTGTTAACGGCATGTTCGCATATAGCCCAGTTACAGCCCGTTAACCCAAGGCCCGTTACGCCGTATCCGAAGTAGGCCCAGTAGCGCCATCTGGGCCATCCAATATGATTCCAGCCCGTTTTCACTTCTGGCCCATGTATGGCACATGATGTCTTTCGGCCCATATGAGGCCCTATGTAACTCTTGGCCTATTAACGGCCCGTGGTGAAACTGGCCCGTAATGAACAGTGTATCACTTTACACCCATTAACGGCCCGTGGTGAAACTGGCCCGTAATGAACAGTGTATCACTTTATACCCATTAACGGCCCGTTATTCCGTTGGGCAATTTCCAGCCCATGCTATCTTTCGGCCTTCTTAGAGCCCATTTATTCTTGGGCTCATTTCCAGCATTCGTTTACTTACGGCCCGTTACTATCATTTTCTGCTTGTGGGCCAAATTCAGCCCGTTGTTACAGTCGGCCCGTTTGTGGTCCGTTAATACATTGGGCCATTTTCATAGCGTCATCAAATACGCCTATTAACGATGGCCTGTTACGGTCGGCCCATGAACGGACGATTCCAACTCTAGACCGTTTACGGCCATAATGCGGCCTGTTATTGGCCCATGTTTGGCCAATCGATCATACGGCCCGTATAAGGCCCATTGATGATACGGTCCGTAGAAGGCCCATTGTTTCTAGAAGGCCTACTGTTTCTACGGCCCGTAAAAGGCCCACTGTTTCTATGGCCCGTAGGAGGCCCAGTGTCACTACAGTAAATATTAGCCCATGGTTATTGTGGCCTAGTTATAAAAAATAGGTTATTGCAGCCACTAGTTAACCATGGAAAGAGAACTGCAATGACTACAAGCAAACAAATAAACAAGACAACAAGGAAATAAATAAGCAAGCAACTAACGCTAGGCTATCACGGCTATTACACATATTACATCCACTGGGCATCAAAGTTTGCCACCAGTGCAAATATAGGGAACAAAGCAGCATATCATATACACTGGCCGTCAAAATTGGCCACCAGTGCAAATAAACGTGGCAGCAAAACAAGAGCATAACTGAAACAACTTCAGAAGAGCTCAAGAAACGTTATCCTGGGTATCCACCATGCTAGCAATAAGCTTAGCAAGCTGATTAGGTTTGTCCTGTTTGGCGCTAAAATCCTCAAATGCTTGCTGTTGCATCAGAAAGTATGCATCTGAATGCTTCAGGGACTTCCGCAGTCCTTTTGCTTCTTGTCGCAGCACAGTTGATCGATGTCTTTCAACTTGTAGTTGAGACTCAACAAACCGAACTGATTCAGACAGTGAGTTTGAATAGCTTGTGCAAGCGGTAGTGGTCAGTAACTCCAACACTAAACCAAGACAGGATGTGTCACTATCCTGAACCTTATCTGCATTACTTCCTTTACTGTTGCTTAATAAGGCACTCTTCCCCAATATTCTGTCAGCATTCTAAAAGAAGAAACAAGCAGACACATAACAAGTTTAGCATGTACTAGTATATGAAACTCATTTCGGTGAACCAGTTCATTAGTAAGGTGGACAGGATTAAACTACAAAGTCTTCTATTGCCAAGTACTATTACATAATAAAAGCATCAAACAAACATATATCTATGTTCTATGGTAGCAATGGAATCTTAAATTAGAACAGTTGTTCTTCAGGTTTAGGCACTTGTTCTACATGAACAGAGTACAGTAAGACGCAAGAATATAATACTTAAAAATAGAAAATGAGCTCATAGACCTTACCACATTCTTGGTTCGGGACCAGTACAGAACAAGGCGTTCCCAGTCATCGTCCAGTAAATGTGTCTTAGGAGAACGTAAGGGAATTTGATGAGTTTCTTTGCCGGTGAAGTACGTTTTCTTCAGGTAATTCCGATACTGCCACCAAGCATTCTTGAAGATAGTAGAGGTATTAGCACAGGTTACCTCATCCTGAGTTTCCAAATCGGTCCTTCTCTATAGAGAAAAATGGGAAAATTTGCTGTATCATAACCATCATGGAGGTAGGATGTATGGGACAAAGCAAAGTAATTGCCATGAATAACATTACTTACACATAACTCCTGGACAAACACCTACAACTGACATTTTCCTTCATCTTCAGTATAATATTTCCAAGATGGGAAGATACGCACATACGATTTAACAACATCAAATGCGATAGATGCTAAACTACAACTAGCTGGTTGTGCTTCCTCCACAGGAATAGGCGTACTAACTGGTGGAGTTGGGGTTCGCCATGATAGTACTGGCCCTTTGGGCACTGGAGTTGCCTTACTAACTGCTCTTGTTTGGGAGCTCCGTGGTGGAGATGGTGTTGTGTCAACAGGAACTGGGTTACTATCGGCTGGGGTTGGGGTTAGATTGGGTGAAGATAGTTCTCTGTCCATCGTAGTAGGGGTACAATCTGCGAGAGTTTGGGTTATGTGTGGTAGGGCTGGTTCTTGTGCATGTACAACCGGGGTGCTATCTCCACCAAGAGGTAGCACTGTTTTATTTGAAGACCGTGTTTTAGTCCGCTAGATACTGGCATCACCCGCTCCAATTCAAATGGCTGATAAACAGGAAACATAGTTGAATGTACAGACATTGTATGAGAGACAGATGCAATAGATAGTGTGGAAAAAGAGGGCATGAAATAGTTGACATGTATATTGTTTAACTAAAACAGATAGCATGACATAATTTCACATATATGATGTCTATCTAAACTAGATAGCATAGCATAACATAATTCAAAGATATGATGAATAACTAAACAGGATCGCCTGACATAATTCACCTACATGTTATCTAAGTAATCAGGATCACATCATTTAATTCACATATATGATTTATATGCTAAACAGGGGGCATTCGATATGATGGCTCAACTAAGAACATGGTGTTGAATATTGTGTATATGATGTCTAAACTATGCAATGCAAGACACCGTATGCATGATATGAGCAGTATAACTGTGCCAAGTTAGAGCATACACCTCAGTGGGGGAATAGGACTGGTCATCTGTCTCTGAATCCATCTCTGAGGAGCTATCGGGACCCAACAAGAGATCTGCTTCGACAGGTAGCATTGTCTGCTCTGAAGGCCTTGTTTTCACTCCAGATTTTTCCATATCCCACCCAAATGGCTGATTCACAGGAAGAGTAGTTTAATGTACAAACATTGTCGACAAATGGAAATGTAATGAAGAAAAGGATGGGCAAGATATCATTCAAATATATGATGCCTGATTAAACAGGATGGCATTGCACATTTCACATATATTATGGCTGGCTAAAAGACATGAGACTGCATAATTCCCATATATGATATAGAAACTAAACAGGTGGCATTACAGAACATGTCTAAACTAAGAAGATGACATATATGATGTCAAAAGGAGGCACTGCAAGGCAACATATGCATGATATGACTAACATCATCATGCCAAGGTAGAGCAAACACCTTGGAGGGTAAATAGGAGTGGTCAGCGGCGTCCGAATCTGCCTCGGAACAGATATCTTCCTCTGGATTACAATCTGGAGAGGGGTGGGGAGGGTTTGCCATTGAACCCACCATGGAGCGATGTCTGCATGACATTGTATTGCCGCGCAAAACTCTTCTCTTTTTCTCTACATGTTCAGCATGACTGTGTACAATATCTGACATGCATACAAAAAAATATGGTGAGATTATGTAAGGAGAGCATGCAGAAATTTAGAGTGATGGTAACAACCAATGGATCAATGTTTTTCCGTTGAACCAAAATAGCCCTAATGGATCGACGTGAATGTATAGTAATAAGTGATGCAACAAGTGTACAACCTCTTTGCCGTAGTCGTGTCGACCTCAGCATCATTGGGTTGGTTGCTAAAGCAGTTGAGGCAGAGGTGGCTGTCGGAGGTGTGGAGGAAGATCTAAGGAATCTGTAGACGGCGTCCAGGGCACTGCTCTGTTGTGATGGATCGTTCTGTTGTTGGAGCAGCTCCGGTGAGCTGTAAGGCATCAAGGCTGAAGCATCACAAGACAGACATCGTCAATCTCAAGTGGGATTCTAATAGCATTTCCAATAGATGATGTAAAATGGATGTCAAATTAACATCACCAAAAACCACCTGACTACAACAGATGAGGTAAAAACTGTTGACTCTGAACTTAACTGTCGAAACTGAAATTTACTGTGGAATCTGAATGCTACTGTCGAAACTGAACGGAATGGTAGCAGAGAGGCACTTGACATGTAGTTTAGGGAGGGCCTGCAGTTCATCTTCAACCTGCACCCCCCTGAGCCACCAGCCACCACCGGCCGAACCGCCGGCCCAGCGCCGCCTCGCCGCCCCGAAACAACTCGCCACCGCCGCCCCGGCCAGCCCTCTAGGCCCCCCGCCCCCACCCTAAACCCTAAGATAGATAGTGGGATACCTCTCCGGCGAGCCCCCGTCCCCGCTGAGGGTGGTTCTTCCTTAACTCCGGCGAGCCCCCCCAACCCCTGAAAATTGACTGACCCAAAAGTCGATTCAGTCGACTGAAGTGTGGCTTAATCGGAGCAGAGCAGTAGCATGAGCAAGGGGGAGAGCAGCAGCAGCAGCTGGGCGAGCGAGCGATCGAGCGAGAGCCGGAGCAGCAGCAGCAGATCCGGCTGGTATGGACGCCGCCGCCGAAGGGGCCTCACACTGGGGGAGAGGCGCCGTGGAGATGTCGCCCGTGGCGCCGGCTTCAAGGTAGCCGCTCCATGAGGGTGCGGGATGGAGCACCATCGGCGCCGGGAGGTCGAGTTAAGGAGAAGGTGTGATGCGATGAGTGTACAAACTCTTTGGTGGCGCCGAGTAGGCCTCGGCTTCGTCCGAGGAGTTGGTGAGGATGCTGCGGTTCCGGTGGAGCAGGTTAAGGCGGCGCTGTGGGGATGGAGCAATCGCGATAGACGAGGCGATCGTCGGAGCAGCTCCTTGGAGGTGGAGGACGGGGCGGCTGAACCGGCGGGACGGCGAGATGGACGATGGATCCTCATCCGGGGAGGTGGACGAGGGACGTCGAGCTGTTGCGGTGGACGACCTCGTCGGGGAAGAGGCCCCGGCTGGGCAGTGGTGACGTGGCGGACGGAGGAGGGTGGGGTTTCGTGGCTGGAGCGGAGAGGTTATGGCGGCCTGGGATTTCGAATGGCGAAAAGGGGGTGATGGGAGGGGGTGAAGCATGACTTAGGAACGCGCTTGTCCAAAATGTAGGGTGTGTTACAAAAGTTGTTGGAAATATGCCCTAGAGGCAATAATAAATTAGTTATTATTATATTTCCTTGTTCATGATAATCGTTTATTATCCATGCTAGAATTGTATTGATAGGAAACTCAGATACATGTGTGGATACATAGACAACACCATGTCCCTAGTAAGCCTCTAGTTGACTAGCTCGTTGATCAATAGATGGTTACGGTTTCCTGACCATGGACATTGGATGTCATTGATAACGGGATCACATCATTAGGAGAATGATGTGATGGACAAAGACCCAATCCTAAGCCTAGCACAAGATCATGTAGTTCGTATGCTAAAGCTTTTCTAATGTCAAGTATCATTTCCTTAGACCATGAGATTGTGCAACTCCCGGATACCGTAGGAGTGCTTTGGGTGTGCCAAACGTCACAACGTAACTGGGTGGCTATAAAGGTACACTACAGGTATCTCCGAAAGTGTCTGTTGGGTTGGCACGAATCGAGACTGGGATTTGTCACTCCGTGTAAACGGAGAGGTATCTCTGGGCCCACTCGGTAGGACATCATCATAATGTGCACAATGTGATCAAGGAGTTGATCACGGGATGATGTGTTACGAAACGAGTAAAGAGACTTGCCGGTAACGAGATTGAACAAGGTATCGGGATACCGACGATCGAATCTCGGGCAAGTATCGTACCGCTAGACAAAGGGAATTGTATACGGGATTGATTAAGTCCTTGACATCGTGGTTCATCCGATGAGATCATCGTGGAACATGTGGAAGCCAACATTGGTATCCAGATCCCGCTGTTGGTTATTGACCGGAGATTCATCTCGGTCATGTCTGCATGTCTCCCGAACCCGTAGGGTCTACACACTTAAGGTTTGGTGACGCTAGGGTTATAGAGATATTAGTATGCGGTAACCCGAAAGTTGTTCGGAGTCCCAGATGAGATCCCAGACATCACGAGGAGTTCCGGAATGGTCCGGAGGTAAAGAATTATATATAGGAAGTGCTATTTCGGCCATCGGGACAAGCTTCGGGGTCACCGGTATTGTACCGGGACCACCGGAAGGGTCCCGGGGGTCCACCGGGTGGGGCCACCCACCCCGGGGGGCCACGTGGGCTGTAGGGGTGTGCGCCTTGGCCTATATGGGCCAAGGGCACCAGCCCCAAGAGGCCCATGTGCCAAGAGATAAGGAAAGGAAGAGTCCTAAAGGGGGAAGGCACCTCCGAGGTGCCTTGGGGAGGATGGACTCCTCCCTGGCCGCACCCTTCCTTGGAGGAAGGGCCAAGGCTGCGCCCCCCCCCTCTCCCTTGGCCCTATATATAGTGGGGGGAAGGGAGGGCAACCAAACCTAAGCCCTGGTGCCTCCCTCTCCCTCCCATGACACATCTCCCTCCTCCCGCAGCGCTTGGCGAAGCCCTGTTGGAATCCCGCTACTTCCACCACCACGCCGTCGTGCTGCTGGATCTCCATCAACCTCTCCTCCCCCTTGCTGGATCAAGAAGGAGGAGACGTCGCTGCTCCGTACGTGTGTGGAACGCGGAGGTGCCGTCCATTCGGCGCTAGGATCATCGGTGATTTGGATCACGACGAGTACGACTCCATCAACCCCGTTCTATTGAACGCTTCCGCGCGTGATCTACAAGGGTATGTAGATCCACTCCTCCCTCGTTGCTAGATGACTCCATAGATTGATCTTGGTGACACGTAGGAAAATTTTGAATTTCTGCTACGTTCCCCAACAGTGGCATCATGAGCCAGGTCTTTGCGTAGATTCTATGCACGAGTAGAACACAAAGTAGTTGTGGGCGTTGATTTTGTTCAATATGCTTACTGTTACTAGTCCAATCTTGATTCGGCGGCACTGTGGGATGAAGCGGCCCGGACCGACCTTACACGTACTCTTACGTGAGACTGGTTCCACCGACTGACATGCACTAGTTGCATAAGGTGGCTAGCGGGTGTCTATCTCTCCCACTTTAGTTGGATCGGATTCGATGAAAAGGGTCCTTATGAAGGGTAAATAGCAATTGGCATATCACGTTGTGGTTTTTGCGTAGGTAAGAAACGTTCTTGCTAGAAACCCATAGCAGCCACGTAAAACATGCAAACAACAATTAGAGGACGTCTAACTTGTTTTTGCAGGGTATGCTATGTGATGTGATATGGCCAAAGGATGTGATGAATGATATATGTGATGTATGAGATGATCATGTTCTTGTAATAGGAATCACGACTTGCATGTCGATGAGTATGACAACCGGCAGGAGCCATAGGAGTTGTCTTAATTTATTTATGACCTGCGTGTCAACATAAACGTCATGTAATTACTTTACTTTATTGCTAACCGTTAGCTGTAGAAGTAGAAGTAATAGTTGGCGAGACAACTTCATGAAGACACGATGATGGAGATCATGATGATGGAGATCATGGTGTCATGCCGGTGACGATGATGATCATGGAGCCCCGAAGATCGAGATCAAAAGGAGCAATATGATATTGGCCATATCATGTCACTGTTTGATTGCATGTGATGTTTATCATGTTTATACATCTTATTTGCTTAGAACGACGGTAGTAAATAAGATGATCCCTCATTAAAATTTCAAGAAAGTGTTCCCCCTAACTGTGCACCGTTGTGAAAGTTCGTCGTTTCGAAGCACCACGTGATGATCGGGTGTATAGATTCTTACGTTTGAATACAACGGGTGTTGACGAGCCTAGCATGTACAGACATGGCCTCGGAACACATGCAAAACACTTAGGTTAACTTGACGAGCCTAGCATGTACAGACATGGCCTTGGAACACAAGAGACCGAAAGGTTGAGCATGAGTCGTATGGTAGATACGATCAACATGAAGATGTTCACCGATGTTGACTAGTCCGTCTCACGTGATGATCGGACACGGCCTAGTTAACTCGGATCATGTAATCACTTAGATGACTGGAGGGATGTCTATCTGAGTGGGAGTTCGTAAGATGAACTTAATTATCCTGAACATAGTCAAAAGGTCTTCGCAAATTATGTCGTAGCTCGTGCTTCAGTTCTACTGTTTAGATATGTTCCTAGAGAAAATTTAGTTGAAAGTTGATAGTAGCAATTATGCGGACTAGGTCCGTAAACTGAGGATTGTCCTCATTGCTTCATAGAAGGCTTATGTCCTTAATGCACCGCTCAGTGTGCTGAACCTCGAACGTCGTCTGTGGATGTTGCGAACATCTGACATACACATTTTGATAACTACGTGATAGTTCAGTTAAACGGTTTAGAGTTGAGGCACCGAAGACGTTTTGAAACGTCGTGAAACATATGAGATGTTTCGAAGGCTGAAATTGGGATTTCAGGCTCGTGCCCACGTCAAGAGGTATAAGACCTCCGACGATTTTCTTAGCCTACAAACTAAGGAGAAAAGCTCAATTGTTGAGCTTGTGCTCAGATTGTCTGAGTACAACAATCATTTGAATCAAGTGGGAGTTGATCTTCCAGATGAGATAGTGATGTTTCTCCGAAGTCATTACCACCAAGCTGCTAGAGCTTCGTGATGAACTATAATGTATCGGGGACATATATGATGATCCTTGAGATATTCGCGATGTTTGACACCACAAAAGTAGAAATCAAGAAGGAGCATCAATTGTTGATGGTTTGTGAAACCACTAGTTTCAAGGAGGGCAAAAAAAGGGATGCTTCATGAAACAGCAAATCAGCTGCTACTCTAGTGAAGAAACCCAAGGTTGAACCCAAACCCGAGACTAAGTGCTTCTGTAATAAGGGGAACAGCCACTGGAGCAGAATTACCCTAGATACTTGGTAGATGAGAAGGCTGTCGATAGAAGTATATTGGATATACATTATGTTAATGTGTACTTTACTAGTACTCCTAGTAGCACCAGGGTATTAGATACCGGTTCGGTTACTAAGTGTTAGTAACTCGAAACAAAAGCTAGGGAATAAACGGAGACTAGCTAAAGGTGAGATGACGATATGTGTTGGAAGTATTTCCAAGGTTGATCAAATATCGTACGCTCCCTCTACCATCGAGATTGGTGTTTGCGTTGAGCATAGACATGATTGGATTATGTCTATCGCAATACGGTTATTCATTTAAGGAGAGAGTAATGGTTACTCTGTTTATTTGAATAATACCTTCAATGGTCTTACACCTAAAATGAATGGTTTATTGAATCTCGATCGTAGTGATACACATGTTCATGCCAAAAGATAGTAATGATAGTACCACCTACCTATGGCACTGCCACGTAAGTCATATCGGTATAAAATGCATGAAGAAGCTCCATGTTGATGGATCTTTGGGCTCACTCGTTTTTGAAAAGTTTGAGGCATGCGAACCATGTCTATTGGTGTATATGCATGAAGAAACTCCATGCAAATGGACCGTTTGGACTCACTTGATTTTGAATCACTTGGGACATGCAAATCATACCACATGGGCAAGATGACTGAAAGCCTCATTTTCAGTA
Organism: Triticum urartu; assembly: GCF_003073215.2. Lineage (NCBI taxonomy): Eukaryota > Viridiplantae > Streptophyta > Magnoliopsida > Poales > Poaceae > Triticum > Triticum urartu. The sequence goes on along the minus strand of NC_053028.1, from coordinate 174,116,888 downwards.
AAATGGAACTAGAAAGCAACTTGTTGGAAGTAATACATTTTGATGTGTGCAGTCCAATGAGTGCTGAGGCATGTAGTGGATATCGTTATGTTCTTACTTCACAGATGATTTGAGTAGATGTTGGGTATATTTACTTGATGAATCACGAGTCTGAATTATTGAAAGGTTCAAGTAATTTCAGGGTGAAGTTGAAAGATCGTCGTGACAAGAGGATAAAATATCTATGATATGATCATAGAGATGAATATCTGAATTACGAGTTTGGCACAGAATTAAGACATTGTGGAAATTGTTTCACAACTAATACAGCTTGGAACACCATAGTGTGATGGTGTGTCCGAACATCATAACTGCACCCTATTGGATATGATGCATACCATGATGTCTCTTATCGAATTACCATGATAGTTTATGGGTTAGGCATTAAAGACAACCACATTCACTTTAAATAGGGCACCACGTAATTCCGATGAGATGACACCGTATGAACTATGGTTTAGAGAAACCTAAGCTGTCATTTCTTAAAAGTTTGGGGCTGCGACGCTTATGTGAAAAGTTTCAAGTTGATAAGCTCGAACCCAAAGCGGATAAATGCATCTTCATAGGACACCCAAAACAGTTGGGTATACCTCCTGTCTCAGATTCGAAAGCAATAAGGGATTGTTTCTAGAATCGGGTCCTTTCTCGAGGAAAAGTTTCTCTCGAAAAAATTGAGTGGGAGGATGGTGGAGACTTGATGAGGTTATTGAACCGTCTCTTCAACTAGTGTGTGGCAGGGCACAGGAAGTTGTTCCTGTGGCACCTACACCAATTAAAGTGGAAGCTTATGATAGTGATCATGAAACTTCAGATCAAGTCACTACCAAACCTCGTAGGATGACAAGGATGCATGCTACTTCAGAGTGGTACGTGATCCTGTCTTGGAAGTCATGTTGCTAGACAACAATGAACCTACGAGCCATGGAGAAGCGATGGTGGGCCCGGATTCCGATAAATGGCTCGAGGCCATAAAATCCGAGATAGGATCCATGTATGAAAACAAAGTGTAGACTTTGGAAGAACTACTTGATGGTCGTAAGGCTGTTAGGTACATATGGATTTTAAAAGGAAGATGGACAATGATGGTAAGTATCACCATTAAGAAAGCTCGACTTGTCGTTAACATGTTTTCCGACAAGTTCAAGGAGTTGACTACGATGAGACTTTCTCACTCGTAGCGATGCTAAGAGTCTGTTGGAATTATATTAGCGATTACTGCATTATTTATGAAATCTTGCAGATAGGATGTCAAAACATTGTTTCCTCGACGATTTTCTTGAGGAAAGGTTGTATGTGATACAACCGGAAGGTTTTGTCAATCCTGAAAGATGCTAATAAGTATGCAAAGCTCCAGCAATCCTTCTAAGGACTGGAGTAAGCATCTCGGAGTTGGAATGTACGCTTTGATGAGATGATCAAAGATTTTGGGTTTATACAAAGTTTATGAGAAACTTGTATTTCCAAAGAAGTGAGTGGGAGCACTATAGAATTTCTCATAAATATATGTTGTTGACATATTGTTGATCAGAAATGACGTAGAATTTCTGGAAAGCATATAGGGTTATTTGGAAGGTATTTTTCAATGGAAAGCCTGGATTAAGCTACTTGAACATTGAGCATCAAGATCTATAAGGATAGATCAAAATTCTTAATGGTACTTTCAAATGAGCACATACCTTGACATGATCTTGAAGGTGTTCAAGGTGGACCAGTCAAAGAAGGAGTTCTTGCCTGAGTTGTAAGGTATGAAGTTAAGATTTAAAGCTCGACCGCGGCAGAAGAAAGAGGAAGGACGAAGGTCGTCCCCTATGCTTTTGTCATAGGCTCTATACGGTATGCCATGCTGAGTACCGCACCTGATGTGTGCCTTGCCACATATCTGGCAAGAGGGTACAAAGGTAATATAGGAGTAGATCACCAGATAGCGGTCTAAATTATCCTTAGAGGAATAAGGATATGTTTCTCGGTTATGGAGGTGATAAAGAGTTCGACGAAAAGAGTTACGTCGATGCAAGCTTAACACCTATCCGGATAGCTCTGAGTAGAGATACCGGATACGTATAATGGAGCAACAATTTAGTATAGCTCCAAGTAGAATAGTTATTTGAAATGGCTCCAAATATAGCGTAGTAGCTGCATCTACAAGATGACATAGAGATTTGCGAAGTACATACGGATCTGAAAGATTCAGACCCGTTGACTATAACATCTCTCACAAGCATAACATGTTCAAACCCAGAACTCATCGAGTGTTAATCACATGGTAATGTGAACTAGATTATTGACTCTAGTAAACTCTTTGGGTGTTAGTCACATGGGGATGTGACCTTGAGTGTTAATCACATATCGATGTGAACTGGATTATTGACTCTAGTGCAAGTGGGAGACTGTTGGAAATATGCCCTAGAGGCAATAATAAATTAGTTATTATTATATTTCCTTGTTCATGATAATCGTTTATTATCCATGCTAGAATTGTATTGATAGGAAACTCAGATACATGTGTGGATACATAGACAACACCATGTCCCTAGTAAGCCTCTAGTTGACTAGCTCGTTGATCAATAGATGGTTACGGTTTCCTGACCATGGACATTGGATGTCATTGATAACGGGATCACATCATTAGGAAATGATGTGATGGACAAAGACCCAATCCTAAGCCTAGCACAAGATCATGTAGTTCGTATGCTAAAGCTTTTCTAATGTCAAGTATCATTTCCTTAAACCATGAGATTGTGCAACTCCCGGATACCGTAGGAGTGCTTTGGGTGTGCCAAACGTCACAACATAACTGGGTGGCTATAAAGGTACACTACAGGTATCTCCGAAAGTGACTGTTGGGTTGGCACGAATCGAGACTGGGATTTGTCACTCCGTGTAAACGGAGAGGTATCTCTGGGCCCACTCGGTAGGACATCATCATAATGTGCACAATGTGATCAAGGAGTTGATCACGGGATGATGTGTTATGAAACGAGTAAAGAGACTTGCCGGTAATGAGATTGACCAAGGTATCGGGATACCGACGATCGAATCTCGGGCAAGTATCGTACCGCTAGACAAAGGGAATTGTATACGGGATTGATTAAGTCCTTGACATCATGGTTCATCCGATGAGATCATCGTGGAACATGTGGGAGCCAACATGGGTATCCAGATCCCGCTGTTGGTTATTGACCGGAGAGTCATCTCGGTCATGTCTGCATGTCTCCCGAACCCGTAGGGTCTACACACTTAAGGTTCGGTGACGCTAGGGTTATAGAGATATTAGTATGCGGTAACCCGAAAGTTGTTCGGAGTCCCGGATGAGATCCCGGATGTCACGAGGAGTTCCGGAATGGTCCGGAGGTAAAGAATTATATATAGGAAGTGCTATTTCGGCCATCGGGACAAGCTTCGGGGTCACCGGTATTGTACCGGGACCACCGGAAGGGTCCCGGGGGTCCACCGGGTGGGGCCACCCACCCCGGGGGGCCACATGGGCTGTAGGGGTGTGCGCCTTGGCCTATATGGGCCAAGGGCACCAGCCTCAAGAGGCCCATGCGCCAAGAGATAAGGAAAGGAAGAGTCCTAAAGGGGGAAGGCACCTCCGAGGTGCCTTGGGGAGGATGGACTCCTCCCTGGCCGCACCCTTCCTTGGAGGAAGGGCCAAGGCTGCACCCCCCCCTCTCCCTTGGCCCTATATATAGTGGGGGGAAGGGAGGGCAACCAAACCTAAGCCCTGGCGCCTCCCTCTCCCTCCCATGACACATCTCCCTCCTCCCGCAGCGCTTGGCGAAGCCCTGTTGGAATCCCACTACTTCCACCACCACGCCGTCGTGCTGCTGGATCTCCATCAACCTCTCCTCCCCCTTGCTGGATCAAGAAGGAGGAGACGTCGCTGCTCCGTACGTGTGTTGAACGTGGAGGTGCCGTCCGTTCGGCGCTAGGATCATCGGTGATTTGGATCACGACGAGTACGACTCCATCAACCCCGTTCTCTTGAACGCTTCCGCGCGCGATCTACAAGGGTATGTAGATCCACTCCTCCCTCGTTGCTAGATGACTCCATAGATTGATCTTGGTGACACGTAGGAAAATTTTGAATTTCTGCTAAGTTCCCCAACAAAAGTACCCCCCACCGATTTGAACTAGCGGCGCTTTCGGCTCAGGGTTAGAAGGGGGATTTCGCGTGTCGGGATTTGGCAGCTGGAGGGAGTTTTCGCGCGCGTTGTAATTTTGGGATAGCAAGGCGCGGGTTGTGAAGGCGCCAGTTTTGGGAGCACGACATCTGAATTTTTGGGATATAACAAGACGCGGGTTGAATTTCAGGGACAAGCCTAACGTGTCGTAATATTGTACTTGTATATACCAAGTCAATTCACACTTCCCTCAACCAAAAAGAAAACGAAAAAATAAAACTATTCACACCACACAAAGAGAGAGTCTTGCCCCGTTTTACTATACAAATGCTATTCAAAGCTACTCCCTCCTTCCATCTATATAGGGCCTAATGCGTTTTTCGATGCTAACTTTGACCAAATATTAGAGCAATGATATATGACATGCAACTTACACAAAGCACACCGTTAAATTCGTCTGTGAAAGGTTCTTTCAATGATATAATTTTCACATTGTGCATGTCATGTACTATTAATCTTGTCAATAGTCAAAGGCGGTCTTAAAAATCTCATTACGCCCTATGTAGATGGAAGGAGGGAGTATGAATCCATGTTATGTCTGATTAAATTTTTTCGCTTGCTGTATAATGCATGTAACCTACTCATACCAACATTTTAGTGCATTCCAAATGTCTATACTACCGCTGCAATTCGAACTAAATTTGAATTCGTTTCTCTATTTCAATAAGAATCTACAATCATGATTGTTGCCAACTTCAACCATCAATGTTTCCTTGCTATCCGCCAGATATAAATCAGACGGCCTATAATGCAGGATGGCAGGCACACCATCACCAACAACTCCGTTTTTTATAAGAGTATAGATAAAATATATTGAATGTAGTATACCATGTTCATAACCACACCATGTTTATCACCGTTATATATATTCACACATCCGTCGGTTTTAAACACTATGATAAATTCTTCAAATATCCGAATTCGCTTTTTATAATGAAGTATATATGATCTCTATTCATCTTTTACACCCACACAACCATCTTATCTTTGTAGCTAGCGCTAACTTTCTCTTGTGCATGCACACGCCCGCATCCCTCTCACCCTCCCTCAGCATTCTCTAGCTCCATCACGCAAATTCGTGTTTTCACTTTAGGTCGTTCACCCACGGTGTGTGTAGGCCCCCCAGCTCCTTCTTTACGACACACATCGATCGATATGCCTCTCTAGCCAGGTGTGCCTAGCACAAACACAAGCTTCCCCTCTTCTCTTGTCACCGTCCATGCCTCACTCCCACCACTCTTTTCATCATTCTCGTACTCGCACACTCCTCCCCCTCGATATAGTATGCCTCTCGTACCACCTCCTACATGCATCCCTCTCTCTCTATTCTTCTCCTCGTGCCTCATTTTCTTCTAACACACACATGCATGTATACCGATCGATCTCCTAACATATACCTAGATCGACTTTAACTACCCCCCCCCCATCAATCGACGAACCTCACAAGTTACGTCTCTCCTTTCTCTTACAAAGGGAGATTGATCTTCCTATGTAGTTACGTCTTCTTACCACAGCCACATCGTCCCCCTCATCATTCGTGCATGCCTCCTGACCCGTCTCTCACACGCACGTGCACAGACAACAAGCAGCCATCTCCTCTCTTATTGATATTACGGGCGTGCCCTCCATTTGTCTAGCAAGCCTATCCCACCATTTGTTAGAAGCAACTCCACTACCACCCCCTCCAACACTCTAGCTCTGTCTCTCTCCCAACCTTATTCATCTCCTGCACATATGCATGGATGCCGATCGATCTCCCTTAATACATGAGGCAGATCGATCTCGTTAATACATGAGGTAGGCCTCTCTCCTCCTCCACACATATACCAGCCATTGTACCTCTATAGTTAATTGGGCCTCCCTCTTCCCCCACCACACACCGATAGTCGAGCGCTGCAGGTAGGTATCCATGCCATAGAGACAAACTGCACATGTCCCATCTCACATTCTAGTAGGCCAGCCACTCTATATCTTTGACATGGGCACACACAAATTCGATGGCACTCTTTATCGATCACGCGCGCACACACACACACATCATCCCTCTCTTCGATTCTATAGACACCTCAAGCCGATGATACCTCCACTCTCTTCTCGTGGATCGCCCCCCTCTATATATATGTTATATCCAGGACTCTATTTCACACACATTGCATATGTTAAATTTTTTGATTGACCCCCCCCCCCAAAAAACTCTCAAGAACCCACACACTATATCTCTCTAGGTTTGTATCTCTCTCACACAACCCCACGTAGGAGGTGTACGTATACAAGAAGAGAAAAGGTGCACCGTGCACGTACTCACGCTTCGTGCCCAGCCACACCCACGCGGGTACACGGTGGAGCTCATTTCTTTATGAAATGGCAGCCCACGTGCTAATTTGAACGCCTGTAGCGGTTGTTTACCTAGGGAGGTCATGTACCACGCGTGCACGAAACAAAGTTTGACTTGACGCATTGTCCCGTTATTTTTAAATAAAGTTATAGCGCTCAATGGCACGTACACAGAATATAAAATGATTTTTATGGAGGAAAAGGTAGTCCGCTCTTCAGAGTATCTCACACAAGGCTCCGGTGGCCTCTCTCTCTCTCTCACCGTTGGTCACTGATCCGGCCGCTTCCTGTCCGCCGGGGGAAAGGGAGTGTGGTGGCCTCTCTCTCTCACCGTTGGTCACTGATCCGGCCGCATCCCGTCCGCCGGGGGAAAGGGAGTGCGGTGGCCTCTCTCTCTCTCACCATTGGTCACTGATTTGGCCGCATCTCGTCCGCCGGGGGAAAGGAAGGAAGTGCATCGTTTCTTCGTTCGACGGCGCCGAGGCAGCACGTCCCAATCTGCGGTACACGCCATTCTCTCTGACCAAGCTCCGGCGCGGCAGGGCCTACGCCACATGCTCGTAGATTCCGCCTGCCGCCGCTCACCTAGTTACATCCCGACGACCTCCAGGTATCCCCTCTGGCCTTGCTCCACTGCCCGTTTTCCCACGTCGCTGCATGTGGATCTTCCATAGTTCTTTGCCCAAAACGTAGCTCGCCCGGCGTACTTTCCATATTACATTCTCGTCCTCACACCGTTTTAGACAAACACAACCGTGTTGTTATCTTCCCTTAGGACAAGGAATATGCTTCTTTTTTGTCGTCGCATGTGTCATCAACTGTTATTGGCCAGTAATTGTTTCCTTTCTACCTCTTTTTTGCAAACAGGGCTATCCATTTCACCTCGTTGCTATTGCGACCTTTTGGTGAACTGCACAAATCACTTTTTTCTTAAGAGTGTTTTGTGCAGTTGTACTAAAATGTCACACGGGCAACGTATCTACATTTTAGTGCGACTGCACAAAGGGAGATTGGTTTTGCTCTATCCTCCTCATCCAACTCCGAGCCTAATCTTCTCCAACTAGTTAGTCTTAAGAGAGACCGCAAAGGTGACCGACTTCTATTTGTGTGTTTATTGTTTCATCACCAGTCCTCTATTATCGTAATCACACTTGATATCTTTGGAACAGGGACGCTCAGCTCTATTTTAGTGGAACTGCACAAAATGATCGGAATGTTGCATGCTCCAGACAGCTACTTTTTTTCCCAACATGCCTTGTTGATTTAGACAGAGCTGGGGGGACGTTGCTGCCAATGAAAGCATGGATCAATTTTAATTTAACACCTTCTCACAACTTTGTCTTCAGTTGTGATGTAATTATTAGCTCTAATCTGCTAATAATTGACATGCATTAGCAAGGAAGTTAGTTTTTTATTGTTTCCGAAAGAGCATCGATGGCAAGACATGCGAAACAAAAGCTGAAAGCTCACACCATTGTACAATTTCATGTCGCTGGAAAATTATTTGTATAGTACGTCAATTATGTAAACAAATGATGGAAGCTTGATAGCATTGCCAGAAGCCTCTTCGTCATCCGGGTCCATGTGCCATGCACGAAATTATACTCCTTTGTTCCTAAATATTTATCTTTTTACAAATTTCAAACGGGCATATTTTAGAGTGTAGATTCACTCATTTTGCTTCGTATGTGTACTCCCTCCGTTCCTAAATGTTCTATTCGTCTTAACAGAGATTTCAACATATTTTAGAAAGACAAATACTCCGGAGTATATTTAAGAACCTAGGGGGTAGTGCACAACCGCATGGGAGACTCAGCCCGGTCGTTGCGCCGCATTAATAGTGAGTAATGAGCAGTCAAATCATAAGCCCCACCTTTCCCACTGTAAGTTGCTCTGAAGAAGCAACCATCAATACGCTCTTCTTTGAATCCGCTCATACTACTCCATCTGTCACTGTTTATACAGCGCGCTTCAGAAAAAAGAAAAAAATCTGTGGGACCAAGGTGACTAGCGATCGGCCTGAAAAATAGCATTGGTAGTTATAGCACGACATCTATTACTAGAGGGAATAATGCATACACACATGCATGCAGTGCTTCCACCCCGGGTACACACATGCATGCACTCCATAGTAGTACGGTACATGGAGAGAAAATTGTGGACTTGATTGCGGTTACCACGCCCTAATTAATTGAGCATTAAACCAAACGCGTCTAAAGTCTCTTTGGTGGTGGAAATGCATTGAGAGAAATGCATCATAATGAAGTGCGCCCTGTAAACTGTGACGGAGGGTGGAGTAGTATGAAGGTGCAAAACCAAGTACGCGTACTAGTACTGCGCTTGGCTCTTCGCCCCTTCGTGAAGTCGAACAATGATGGTACTCTGCATGTTGGGTACTATAGTGTATGCCTCTGACAATCTGACACCGAATGGACTGATGCATGTCCACCGAGGGTAGGTTGCATTAGTCAAAAGGCGTAAGCGAGCTTCACCTTGTCCTTCAAGCTTCTCCTCGTTCTGCGAGTTGACGGGACACACCAAAAAGTAGTGCTAGTCCATACTCCCTCCTTTCCGGTTAATATGGCTTAATCTTTTTTGCGGGTAAATGAGAGAGCTTTATTCATATATAAGCATTCTTAGGACGATCAGCCAAGACACTGGTCACTGGAAAGCCAAAAAAAGAAGTAGGAAGAGAGGTGTATCATCAAGCTAGCTCTCGGCCACATTCAAAGTGTAGCAAGCATGGTCCGCACGAAGATGCGCCGCAAGGTTTGCTGACCTGTTTACATGCTGAATAACAAAAAATAGGAAATATTACTGAGCGCTACTATTTGTAACAGGATATGAGCCAGAATTAAGAGAGAATTGTGGCGAGTGTTCCATGCAATCAACTTCCATTATCACATGCGAGAACCCTCGAAGAGAACCAAATGTGTTGAAGATTGCTTTATCACATTTTAAAATTATAATAAGAGTGCAGACGCTCCTCCATCCGGTTCCTAGTAGTATAGTGTAGTATGCTTCTGGCAATCTGACACCGAATTAACTGTTGCATGTCCACCGCCTGAGCGAGGGAGAGCTTGCATTAGTCAAAAGTTTCTCCTTGTCCTGCGAGCCACCGTGCGCAAGCTTCTCCCGTCCTGCAACCTTCTCCTCGTTCGGCAAGTTGACGGGACACAACAAAGTAATGCTAGTCCATGCTGCCTCCTCTCCGGTTAACATGGCTTAATTTCAAACAAGATAAATACACTGTCTGTCACTGTATATTTGTAAAAATATGGTCAATGGACTTCATTACGCTCATTGCGCTCAATATATATATTTTCCGATGTTCATACGGTCACTAGCTCACCCTGACTGAGTATGTGTGTGCATGCACGTGTAGGTTGAGCACTTGAGCGTCACCGTGTGTGTTCCGTCGTGTGCTCGTACATGCATGCATTAGGGCATCGCGTGCGTTTTTGCGTCCATGTGTATGTGTGACTGTTGCATACACGTAGGGGGAGTACGTGTAGGGGCCACTAAGGAGCAGTCAAATCGCATAGTAAGTTAGTCGAAAGAAGCAACCATCATTTCACTCTTGAATGACACGTACGCAATATAAAATGGTTGATATGGAGAGAAAAATAAAACCACTATACTCCCTCCTTTCCGGTTTATAAGGCTCAATTCAAAATTCCAACCAACCAAGGTAGATGGTGAGTGGTGGAATACTTTTTTTAGTTTGCAAAAGCACCCAATTAATGCTCTTGTTTTCCTCAAAAAAGTATGTTTACCAATGCATTAATTGCAATGCATGCATGCATAAATTACATGCATTGGTCAATTTTCTCTTAGTACTTGCATGCAATGATTTAATGCACCTTGCAATCTGAACATGTGATGGAAAACAACCAAATTCAGCCTTATGAAATGGAAAAACTAAAATTTTAAGATAAGCCCTATAAACCGGAAAGGAGGGAGTATATACACTAGCAGGGTGCGTGTGAGAGACGGGTCAGGAGGTGAATGACACGTGGCCCCAGAGGGTGGTTGGCCCACCTATCATACAGCCAAAGGCAGGTGCAGTAGAGGGCCGAGGAGTAGTACGAAATCCTACGCACCTACGCACGCTAACCAAGGGCTGAGTGATCACTCGAATCGCGAGATGAGTTGACTAGAAGCTACGCTAGACCCATGGATGCGATGAGCGCGAGCATCAGCCGACTGTGCCAGATGGTCCATGACACCGGCCTGTGGCCCGGGAGGTAGTATTGCTTGAGGCCGCCAGGGCGAGGGGCCGCTTGGATGACAACTTCGCATCCTTGTTCGACGAGGTTCTCGTCGGTTTCCTCGACAAGTTCACCGTCGTCAAGAAGCTTGCGGACGACTTTGACGTAAGCCTCCAGCCGACGTGCCCAGGCTCTGCGATGCCCGCCACCCTCAACGGCCACTATGGTAACAACCTCTTCGACGCACTGGTGGCCCTGCGACTGCCCGCCGTCGCGCCGGAGAATGTCCACCTCGAGGTCACGCTCGCCGCGCAGCGCCTGGCGCAGCAAGACACCATCGACATAATCACCCACGTCTACGCGCAAATCGTCCACAAGGACTAGTACATGCAAGAGGGGGACGATAGGACGCTGGCCTTCTTAGAGCGTAGGGCAACCTTGGACGGCACTGTTCACAAGCACGTTGAGCTCGCCGCCAATGCCGCTGCTCCTCACATGTCGGTTGGTGACCCGACGCACTAGGGAGTGAGGATGTCGTTGAACGTTGATGGATCCGTATGTATTTTTATCCTTCCGTCAAATCCATGTAGTAGTATATGATACTACAGTAATTATCTTACCTTTCGCATCAACTTCATAATTTTCGTACGTACTCCATGCATGAACGGCGCCAGAAGCAAACTTCTCATTACTCTAGGAAAAATCGTTATTTTCTATCTATCGGTCACGCCATGGAGTAGAACCAAATTTTACAAGTTACGAGTTTAAAAGGAAAAGCCTGATGTGTTCGCGTCGCACCCCCACACGGTTGGTCCGGCACGCCGCTCAAGCGGGAATGCGTGTGGTGTTGCATTTTCACTTACAAGTGGGACCGCAGTTGAGCAAACCAACTATCGGCAAACCCCCACCCCCGCCCACCGCGTGATGGCTGAGAAAAGAGGACAGGAGGGAGAAGAGATGGTTTACATGCATTAACATTTTATTAGTTAAATCAAAGGTCAAAACTTGGCGCAAAATGCAAAGGGGACCAATAAACCAGTAAACATCAAACTTCTCTTGTTTGGCCCCAACTAGAGGTCCGGTGAGATGACTATGCTGCACCGGCACGGAGGGGGACGCAGCTTCATTGACGTACGGCAACTGCCTTTGGGTGAATGACACGTGGCCCCAAGGGGTGGCTGGCCCACCTATCATACAGCCAAAGGCAGGTGCGGTAGAGGGCCAAGGAGTAGTACGAAATCCTACGCACCTACGTACACTAACCAAGGGCTGAGTGGTCACTCGAATCGCAAGATCAGTTGACTAGAAGCTACGCTAGACCCATGGAGGCGATGAGCGCGAGCATCAGCCGGCTGTGCCAGATGGTCCACGACGCTGGCCTGCGGCCCGGCAGGTAGTATTGCTTGAGGCCGCCAGGGCGAGGGGGCGCTTGGACGACAGCTTTGCATCCTTGTTCGACGAGGTCCTCGTCGGTTTCCTCGATAAGTTCACCGTCGTGAAGAAGCTTGCGGACGACTTTGACGTAAGCCTCCAGCAGACGCGCCCAGGCTCTACGATGCCCGCCACCCTCAACGGCCACTATGGTAACAACCTCTTCGACGCACTGGCGGCCCTGCGACTGCCCGCCGTTGCGCTGGAGAATGTCCACCTCGAGGTCACGCTCGCCGCGCAGCGCCTGGCGCAGCAAGACACCATCGACAGAATCACCCACGTCTACGCGCAAATCGTCCACAAGGACTAGTACATGCAAGAGGAGGACGATAGGACGCTGGCCTTCTTGGAGTGCAAGGCAACCTTGGACGGCACTGTTCAGAAGAACGTTGAGCTCGCTGCCAATGCCGCTGCTCCTCACACGTCGGTTGGTGACCCGATGCACTAGGGCGTGAGGATGTCGTTGAACGTTGATGGATCCGTATGTATTTGTATCCTTCAGTCAAATCCATGTAGTAGTATGTGATACTACAGTAATTATCTTACCTTTCGCATCAACTTCACAATTTTCGTACGTACTCCATGCATGAACGGCGCCAGAAGCAAACTTCTCATTACTCTAGGCAAAATCGTTATTTTCTATCTATCGGTCGCGCCATGGAGCAGAACCAAATTTTACAAGTTACGAGTTCAAAAGGAAAAGCCTGGTTGTGTTCGCGTCGCACCCCCACACGGTTGGTCCGGCACGCCGCTCAAGCGGGAATGCGTGCGGTGTTGCATTTTCACTTACAAGTGGGACCGCAGTTGAGCAAACCGACTATCGGCAAACCCCCACCCCGCCCACCGCATGATGGCTGAGAAAAGAGGACAGGAGGGAGAAGAGATGGCTGTAGCACGGACTCCAAGAAAATTGGAGTCGGACGGGACTCATGTGGGTGGCGTGTGCCGTACTTCTAGACGTGAATGCTAGTTATGGCCCATGCCACCCCACTATATCGAGCCTATATCGAGGTACGTAGAAAAAATTTCCTGCAGACCGTGCTCAGCCCTCCTCTATCTCTCTTCTCAGCCAGCCAGCGGTCGCGCAGAGCCCATCGTCTGTTTGCTCACATGCGGCCCCACATGTCAGTGAAAACGCAAGAGGACCCACTAAACCTACACATCTTTCACCTCGACGTGCTGGTGATGAAAAACAAATCCAACAAAGATCTTCAGTGGCCGCTTTTGGAGTTACTCAAGAGTAGTAAGATTCTATTTACAGTTTAACCCAAGATGCACATCTCGTGGCTTCAACTACCACTCTATTTACTTTCATGACACGACCTGGATGCTGGATGTCCCACGTGTCGGCAAAAGGAGGAAGAACCCGACCAAATCTTCGGTTCTGCTCTCGGATTAGACTAGTTGTGCTAACTTAAAAATTTTATTATGTACTCCCTCCGTTCCAAAATACTTGACTTCCATTTGTCCAAAAATGGATGTACCTATATACTAAGACATATCTAGATACATATATATTTTGACAAATAGAAGGCATGTAGTATTGTGCAACGGAGGGAGTAGAATGGATGCAAGTTTTTGTATTGGGAAGAAGAGTATATCCATATATTGATAGAGCGCAATTTAGTAGATGTTCTATCACTTTTAGCTAGTATAGAATAGAGGCTAGACATGAGACTAGATGCGAGGAAGCAACGTCTACTTCTTTACACTCGAAGAAGAAAGAAGCACGCAAGATCGAGCCTCCGCAGATCAACAATGAATGCATCGAGAAGACACTAATCCAACTTACTACAGGAGTAGTCAAAATTATCGTTGGAGTTCATGCAAAACGGAGGTCCATTTGGGTCGTGCATTGGAGTTGGCCTTACAAGTGGGACCGCAGTTAAGGAAACCGACTATCGGCAAACCCCCACCTCGCCCGCCGCGCGATGGCTGAAGTTAGAGAAACGACGAGGTTGAAGAGATTGCTCTCACACGGACTCCAAGAAATAATATGGTGTCAGATGGATGTCGTGGTGGTGGCGTGTGCCGTACTCCTGGACGTGAATGCTTGTTCTGGCCCATGCCACCCTACTACTCCTACTACGTACTCCTACTATATAGTATACTAGTATCAAGGATTTGAGGTGCTGGTTACGTACAACGAACACATTAACATATGGCTACAGTAAAAACACCCGCCCGACGCGTGAAGCATGTGAAGCTAGTACAAATAGTGTACTACTATTGTTGATTGGCCCCATCCAATTACCTATTCCAATGCACGTACAATTATGTATTCGGAAAATATTTTTTTGCCTCGTCGCACCACTCACTCAGAGAAGCGACTCGAAAGCCATTCATATATTTAGTAAGTTTATCATAGGCATATCATTTTATTACATAGAACAACATATCATCAACCCACATCGACAACGAGGATACATTATAAATACTAAAGTTTTCACCACACAACAAATAACAAGCAATGAAATGAACTTCCACTCAACCATTCCTCGGTGCTGGAAATGCTTGCTTTGAACCACAAGTGATTCTCTAGGACGGGCCATGCATTGTCGATCTGGAGACCAACGCAGGACTGATCATCCAGGCTGAAGCGGCCTACTATATCAGTACCAGGGTAGGGAACCACGCAAATGTCCGAGGTATAGACACAGTTGCTTCTCATAAATGTGTCAACAGTGGTTGGATCGCCTTTCACCATCATCGGATAGTTTCGTCCAAGGAAGAGCGAGTTTTCTCCAAGACTATCAATTCTGTGCCAGGGAGAAGGAGTTGGCGCTAGCACACTAGTATCCATCCCGAATACCATGCAACGGGTGTTGGAATAGGTCTGGAGAGTGCGACCATGGAAGACTACACCTGCTTCCTTAGCAGTAACATCATCAGTGGGTTGTATACACACAAGAAGAGGTGATCCATCGGAATTAGTTGCCAGGCGCCACAGAGTATATCGGCGCTACTCGTCCTCATGCTCGTGATCATCACCATTGTCATCTCCCCCTTGGTTATAAAAATCTTCAAGTATAGGTGGTGGGATGTTCACAGGACCTTGGAAACACAAGAAGAAGGTTAATTAGTAAAGGGAAAGTTGCTAACCCACATGCATGTGGATGAAACAATTATAATTACGGTGGAAGACAAACGTACCGAAAAAACGAGGATCCCATGCAAAAACAGTGCCACGAGAGGTGGCAGCAAACACAAGATCCTTTTATTCAATTGCATCATAGTACACATCCGTGTATAGAAACTGATTTTTGAGTAATATCCATCCAGTCGAACCACGAAGGACGGCAACTAGCTTGTTGAAGATAGCAACAACATCATAGTTTTTGTAATTCCAAGAGCGGTTGGGAACTAGACAAATTGCTATCTTCAGTACACGACAGTCACCATGATCGTATTTGAACGTACGTAGATCATCTGTGTGCTCAACCTCAGGGCACTCGTAGATTTTTGAAAGTGGAATCCGCTGACAAGTGTACACATTCACAAGTTCCCACTCGCAATTGTACCCAATATAAACAACCCAATCTCCATTTGCGCCAGCCGAGGACTTACCCTTAATCAATGACATCTTGACATCACACGTATCATTATCAAGCGGCATCAACTTGCACAAGGCGAGGTCTCCGTCGTCCGCTCGCCAGCGAGCAGGGTCACGGCGAAGAAGATAGGGGAGATCAAACCGCTCCTTGACCCTTGGGTTCCTTGCAATGATGTTATTAGTTGAGTCGAGAATGGGCTGGAGCGAACCTGCCATGCTAGCCGAGGTGATGACGTCGCACCGATCAATGAGTTCCTCCACCACGTCATCTTTCAAATTGGGGCAAGAATAACGAGGTCGTTTCGGCCTGTTCCCTCCATGGAGAAGACGATCGAACAATGGCAGAGGGTGAAGGGCTGAAGGAAAATGGAGGAGGGAGAGGAAGAGCGTGCGACAGCAGTTCCAAATCGAGAGGGAAAGGCGAAGAGTCGATGGACGGTTGCGAGTTTGCCACGGTTCACAAAGAGGCGCCCCGGCCTACATGTCCGTTCGGAAATACTCCTACTACTCGTCGTTGTCTCACTGATATGTTGGAACGGGACCACATGTCAATGAAACATGGTGTGTAATTTCTCGTGCAAAATGCGATCTGGCCGCGTTGGCCCGAGGTGCCGCATTAGTTATCAACCTTTATTTTTTTAATGGCGTGCCGATCAGTTTTGAAGCACGACTAACTGGTACTGTACGCAGAGAAAATATAAACTACTCTACCACTACCCCACCTCCAGTACTAGTAGTATAAAAAAGATATATATAGGCTGGAGCTTCAGCGCTTTCTTGCTAAGGGCTGCCCACTTGCTTCTCACACTACCACCCTCTCTCCAAATCTAAAAAAGAAGGCCCCTCTCTTCCTCCTCACCGGTGGTCACAGATCCGCTGGGGAGGAAAAGGACGTGCAGCGTTGACACACTCGTCGTCGGCGAGCAAGGTCACGCACTGACGACAAGGCCGTCCTCTTAGACCTAGCACCCGCGTGGGATGGCCTCCATCCCCAAGCTCGCTATCGTAGTGTGTGCGGAGGATGACGACCACGAGCGAAGCCACTTCCCGCCGACCCTTAGGTATGCTACCTCTTTTCGAGCCATAACCATGTTCTATTGCCCCATCTGCTACGTCGTTGCATGTGGATCTTTTTCCACTCCATCATCTTCCCAATTTGCTATCCTCTACTCTACTAGCCACGCAGATGAAAACCATAATTTGCACTATTAAAGGAAACCCTACTTCATGCAGACTAATCCATGTCTGGGTTGAATAAGGAAAGGAAGGGAGACTATACTGTCCAAGAGAGTAGGCATCGAACCCGCATCTAGGTTAAAAAGGGGAAAATTAGTAGCTAAGGAATGAGTCTCGTGTCTCTTGGTTGAATAAGGGTAGAAAGGCATGACAACGCAATAGAGAATGACCAGGTCGATCGGTTTGTTGTCCTCACATAGGAAAAAGGTGGCTAAAGAGAACAAAAATGGGACCGTAATCCACATATGCTGCCTGGATATTTGTTACTCTGGGCAACCATACCTCCCTCACCACTCTGCGTCCGTGGAGGTACATCGTACTGGTGCCTCCCATGCTCTTATTGCCACTTTTTTTGCTGTTAGTATAACGCCAGCAGTCAAGTCAAGCAATGCTACTGCTAAAGTGATGCCACATTTAACTAATGCCGCTCTCAGTCTAATGCCACCCATAAATTTAAGCAATGCCATTTAATGTCACTGGATTATTTCAGGGTTAGCTGTTGATTGTGGATGTATTAAAGATTTTTCAGCTATAAGGCATTCTAATGCTGTTGCACAGCCAATATACCAACGATGAAAGTGTTACTCCCGTCAGATTTTTGCACTGTTAATGCTTATAGATTACATACCTCACTTTCATGAGATAAGTTAATTTTTTGTACAGTGTCACCAAAATGCCAAGGCGCTGATGTCATTTTATTTTGGTTAAACTGCACAGACAATTATGAAGACAAGAGGAAAGGTCAAGAGTGGGCACCTCCTCCTCCGGCTGTTATCTTGAGGAGGTCTGTATGTTTGTCTCTAATACCTGTCGACTACATACCTGACATCATGATGTAATGTTAAGTCATTTCCTTTTGTACAGTGTCACTGAATTTTCAAGGCGGTGATGGCATTTTATTTTAGTAGAACTGCACAAAATTTGCTTAAAAGAAGAGGAAAGGTCAGGAATGGCTCACTTTTCCAGAAAAAACTATGTATGCCTTCCTCACATCAGCCGTTGTTGCTTTATTTATTCCTTCAAACAGGTGGTTAGAAACAGACTTGCTACCTTTTCCCATTAAGAAATTGGAATGCTTATATTTGTGAGTCTATGCTTCAACTAGTGCCACTTTTAGAGTAATCACACTTTCAATATCTATGCAAACAGGGATGCTCGATTTTAGTGGAACTGCACAAAAAGTCCAACTGGTTCAACATTAGGAGCATGTTTTTTTCCCAACCTTTATATCCAATTGGTGGCACTATGAGCTGTTCATTACAAAGGTACATGGTTTGCTACTATCTTGCTACTCTTTTTGTACTGTCATTAGATAGTAATACTAGTGGTTTGCATGTGAATTTATTGGCAGGGTGTACCTACATTGGAGGTGCAGGACAGGATTCAATGATTGGATGCTCAATTTTGGTTGTATCGATTTCACCTCTTCCATCACTGCGAACATGGATATCCTTGGTCTGATGAAGAATAGGCGCTAAATTTCTGCTCTGAACCAGCAAATCAATTCAGTATGAAATTGTCAAGGGCAAAACATAACTGTATCAGATTGTCCAGTGCAGAACATGACAGATGCTAAGCGGAAGAGACATGTTTAAACCAAAAATACAAGGTGTGGTATATGTTTACTAGCTGCTTGATATTTGTGCAGACAGAGATGTCTGCCTATTGCTATTTGGCAAACCAACAAAGTGCCCACAATTTTGGTTGAACTGCACAAGAGAATAGTATAGTCACTGCATGCAGTGCCATTTGAAAATAGACACAGAAAGATTGGATAGTCACTTCATGGACTGCAGAAAAGTAGTACTGTACTATTTATTGGCCAACACTAGGTGCTTCATTGCTTTGGTCTGATTATACAATGGGCATCATTTTGCCTAAGTTAAAGTTTGTATTCCGAAAATAGTCTCGCCGTGTGATCGAGAGAAGACCAAATCATATTGCAGTGGATGTTCCTCCATCATGTCTGGTTCATTCTCGTGGTTCCAACTATTGGTGAAACCACTTACGTTTGCAAGAGGAATTGTAGACTTCACAAACAAATTTGTATTTCAGTCTGTACTGAATGTTGGCCAAGAGAAGCATCCATGTTAGTAGGAAGAACAGATGTTTTTTCTAGATCTTTGCTTTTGGAGCTACATATTTGTATATGATCTGTGAGTCATTGAGATGCATTAACATGTTGATCTTATATATGGGAATCGTACTGGTTAGTTTTAGTTGCGACGCAAGATCCGAAGTGGCTGATCTTTGCTTTTGGAGCTACATATTTGTATATGATCTATGAATCATTGAGATGCATTAACAGTTACTTATTTCTGTTCGCTCAGTGTTTACAAGTTACTGATCGATCACTAGCTAGCCTACAAATACGCTCCTGGCAGTTTTATTTGCGACGCAAGATGCGAAGTGGCATTTTTTGAATAAAAATGCCTACCTATGAAGAAACTGACAAGCTACACTATCGATCCTACACAGATAAAAATGCCTACCTCTGAAGAAACTGACAAGCTACACTATCGATCCTACACGGATAAATAGCGGATCACGCATGTACTACCTCCTTTCTGGTTTGCAGGGCTCAATTCAAGAAACGACCTACTCGATCCTACACGAATAAATAGCGGATCACGCACGTACTAGTACCTCCTTTTCGGTTTGCAGGGCTTAATTCAAACCTCTCACCAACCAAGGTACTCCCTCCGTCCGGGTTTATTAGTCCCGTGAGCAAAGCAGCAAGACCAAGGCATGGCAATAATTAACGGCATGCAGAAGTTTAAGCCTAATAAATTCCAACGATTTAAGTGGCTGCATGCGTGCCCTCGGCATGCAGAAGTTTAAGCCTAATTAATTCCAGCGATTTAAGTGGCTGCATGCTGCTTCGCATACTGCCTGCGAGCGATTCTGAGTGCCTGCATGCAGCCGGCCGTAATTAAGGCAGCTAACTGATGTGAAAAAGATACGCTTTAAATCTGTGGAATCATTATTGACAAGGAGGGAGATGATTCGAGTGCACTCATTTGACCGCCATGCCGGCGTGCGACCCAGACGGGACAGGACGGCACAGTCATAATTTTAGTTTCTCTAGTTTTCCACGGCAAGCTGGCACGCTAAGCCATTATGCATTGAATTCCGATGACCGTCGCGCTACCTTCCGCCTATAAGTACCGTTTCCCGGCCTTCTCAGGTGCCACCGTGACCCAACTCGCCATATCCTCATAAGCCCCCACCGGCCCGACGTCGCTCGCCACGTCCGCCATGCCCCCGCCCGTCCGCGGTAGGCGAAGCCGGAGGCGGTCACCGCCGGAACTAGTGTTCGGGTTTTAACCGGAAGGCAGACGGGGGGAGGAGGCATTCTATCTGTCTTTAGATGGCAATGCGGAGATCGAGGAGTTGTTGGAGCGCGACCGCATGGCGGAGGAGCAGCGTCTCGCCGATTTGCGCCGCCAGCGGGACATGGAGCAGCTGCGCACCGACGCTCTGAGTCGCGAGTAGAGCGCCCGCAACTGGGCCGAGTACGTGGAGGCCGGCGCCCGGCAAATAGCCCTGGAGGCTGTCGGGCACGCATACGTTCGCGACGCCGATTTTTACTACCAGCTCGTCAAGTGGGTTTCCCGCTTGGAAGCCGAAGCTTCGGTGGACCATGCCGGCATGGAAAGGGCCAACGCGCACGAGCAACGCGCCCTATCGCACCTCTTGCAAGTCCGAGGCAAGGTGAAGGACGCCGGTGCCGGTGTTTAGCATGGACAGCAGATGGCAGCCAGCATCGTCTAGTTAGCTAAGAGTAAGTTAGTACTTGTATGCTACTAGAGTGTTAGTGGGAGTAGATAGTTCACTTGGCTATGATGGTTGTCAACGTGGAAGTTCAGTCTCTATATGTGGATCAGACCTGTTACTTTGCTTTGAATGTTGAACTTTCCGTTTGAACATATGGAATGGGTTGTTATTTTCTAAAATGGGTTGTATTTGTCCTCCACGGTTTAGAGGCTGACTTGTGGGCCTAGCAAGTTGACGCGTACACAATCAGGAGATGATTGTACGTGGAGAGGATGATAGCAGGGACCCGCCAAGGTCATGGCAGTACGCAAGCAAGTGCCTCCTTATTTCAAGCCAATAAAAAATGGCTCCTCCTAGTGGATTTCTAACATCTGGGTCCCATGCCATTGTCAACGTAGTCAATAAACGAGAGAATTGCACAACGAGCGGCTGACACCAGGGACCCAGCAGCTCGCCCAGTTATTTTTGTTTTGGGTTAATTAGATAAATGCCACTCCAAATCTGGTGTATCCGAGAAATGCCACTGCAATTTCCAAACTTTGAAAAATGCCATTTCATGCCATTTCTAGTGGCATTTTTCAAAGTCTGGAGTGGCGTTTTTCAAAGTTTGCAAACTGCAGTGGCGTTTTTCAAAGTTTGCAAAAATTGCAGTGGCATTTTTCAAAGTTTGGAAATTGCAGTGGCATTTTTATGAATCGCCATAATTGGAGTGGCATTTATCTAATTTGTTTTTGAGACGGAAGCAGGGTGTCAACTGGGCTGTGTGGGACACTCTGGCCTGTCTAGACAGCCTTTTCTTTTATGTTTGCCACAGACCAGCCCAGTTGTTTTTTTTTCTTTCTGAAAATGGCTAGCCCAGTTTTTTTGTGATTTGTCAAGTATGTTGCTTTATCAGGCCTGTTGGGCTACAAATCTTTCAAGACGAGGAGAGTGGCCTATCAGTAATGAGAAATGGGCTGTACATTTTTAAAACACATCAAACCGGCAATTATTTTCAAACATCTTTTTTCCATTTCGAGATTTTAAATTGCATTGATTTTTACGCGTGGACAATTTATTGGATTGTATATTGATATAAATTTATTTTTAAAATCAGTCTGAATGTGACTCGAAATTTCGGGATTAAAAACAGTTCAGACCGCACCGACATATGCAAAATTTCGTATACTTTTTTAACCGTGGCCACAATATGGGCTGTAATGCTAACATAAAGAATATGGGCTCCAAAAAACCCATAAGAATTAGCAAATGGGCTGTAAATTATTTGAAATAACGGCAGATGGGTTGTATGCTATTTTCCACAGATTTGAGGCTTTCCATAGATGGCCTGTATACTGTTGGATGTCCATCCAACGGCTGTCGTGCTTCTTCAATCTCTGCTCTTCTTGCTCCAGCCGCTCAAACAAGCGCCGACGGGACTGCCTGCTCCCTCCTCCCCGCGGTCGGCTATGCTGCCGCGCAGGCCTCACCGCCCCACCATACTCCCATCGCTGGCCTAGCCATCCCTCTACTCACCCACACCTGCTGTTATTCTCCGGCGACGGCAGACGAACCAGTAAACCCTCATACAGTCGTACTCCCCTCCACGTGGGAAACAAAAACAACGGTCGATTCTTCCCTTCCTCCGTGTCGTTCCCTTCCTAGGCCTCGCCATCGTCCACTACCCTGGTGCTCTCGGTGTGGCGTGGTCAGCGTGGTCAACGACCGACATGCACCTGAAGTGGACTGTACGTGGAGAGGCTGACAGCTGGGTCCACGGTCGCACGCAAGGAAATGCCTCCTTATTACGCGCAAAATAATGATTTTCTCCACCGAAACGGCCTCTGTATTTCACGAAAAAAACGTTACCACCGCTGACAGCTCGGACCCACCAGCTATATCTTCACATGCAAGGAAGTGCCTCCTTATTACGCACAAAAAAATGAATACTCCCCCTGCTAGCTGGGACCCAGTATAGTGGGCCTACTAAGTTGGAGGGACGAAGGGCTTTGTCAACTTAGTCAATATGCATGATTCTAGCTCGACTGACCGTACGATGTCCATCCAACGGCCGTAGTGCTTCTTCAACCTCTGGTCTTCTTGCTCCAGTAGCCCAAACCAGCGCCGGTCGTGCCGCCTGCTCCTGCCTCCCGTGGCCGGCTGTGCTACCACGGAGGCCTCACCGCCCCCATACTACTCCCACCACTGGCCAGGCCATCCCTCCACTCCACTCACCCACACCCCCTGTTATTCTGCGGCGATGGCAGCGCAGCCGACCCAGTGAACCCTCGTACTCCTCTCCGCGTGGGCATCCACTGCCGCGTCTTCCCCGGCTCCGCGTCGTCCCCTTCCTAGGCCTCGCCGTCGTCCACCGCCATGGTGCTGTCAGCGCGCCGTCGTCAATGTGGTCAACGACCGAATTCCATCGGAAGAATACTGTACGTGGAGAGGCTGACAGCTGGGTCCACGGCAGCCACAAGGAAGTGCCTCCTTATTACGCGGAAAATAATTATTCCTCCACCTGACAGCAGGGACCCACCGGACGGGCCACCAATATTTTGCGAAAAAAATCGTTTCCCCCTGAGTGCTGGGACCCACCGGACGGGCCACCATATTTCGCGAAAAAAAATGTTCTCCCCGCTGTCAGCTCGGACCCACCGGAAGTGCCTCCTTATTACGCACAAAAAAATGAATACTCCCCCGGCTAGCTGGGACCCACCTTGGTGGGAGGCTGACTTGTGGGCCTACTAAGTTGACGGGGACGAAGGGCTTTGTCAACATAGTCAATATGAACGATTCTAGCTCCAGTGACCATACGATGTCCATCCAACGGCTGTAGTGCTTCTTCAACCTCTGGTCTTCTTGCTCCAGCCGCCCAAAGCAGCGCCGGTCGTGCTGCATGCTCCTGCCTCCCGTGGCCGGCTGTGCTGCCGCGGAGGCCTCAACGCCCCCTACTATTCCCACCCCTAGCCAGGCCCTGCGGCGACGGCAGCCTCACACCGCAGCCAAACCAGTGAACCCTCGCACTCCTCTCCGCGCGCGCGGGGGCTTCCGCTGCCGCGGGTTCCCCGGCTCCCCGTCGTCCCCTTCCTAGGCCTCGCTGTCGTCCACCGCCGTGGTGCTCTCGGCGCGGCATGGTCAACATGGTCAAGGAACGACTTCCATCGGACGTGGACTGTACGTGGAGAGGCTGACAGCTGGGTCCACGGCCGCAGCAAGGAAGTGCCTCCTTATTACGTGCAAAATAATTATTCCTCCACCTGACAGCGGGGACCCACCGGACGGGCCACCGTATTTCGCCCCCCTTGACTGGTGGGACCCACCAGCTACATCTTCACAGGCAAGGAAGTGCCTGACAGTTGGGACCCACCTGGTCGAAGCGTACGTAGCGTTGTCATTCTGGTCGCGAACGTGTACGTACATATATACTCGTGGATGTAGAGGCGCGCACGTGTCGTAGTAGAGGCGGCTAGGGTGCAAGAAAGAAAATACGGCCACGTATGTGTACATACGGGCGGGGTCTCGAACGCCTACTCGCGCATATGTACGGTGAGGGCTCGTGTACAAGGCTGGGTCGGAATGGAGAAACAGCATCGTCGTCGTGTTCATGGGGAGGCAACGGAATGCCTGGTCGTGTTCATCGGGAGGGCTTGGACGGAAGAGGCGATGGAAACGAGGCCTGGCGTACCGCACAACAGAGGAAACGGACCTCCTACGGTCGAAACGGGGGTCCTGTTGATCGGGGGGTGTGGCGTACCGCAAAATGGAGGAAACGGACCTCCTACGGTCGAAACGGGGGTCCTGTTGATCGGGAGGGGTGTGGCGTACCGCAAAATGGAGGAAACGGACTTGTGTTGGAGCTCTACGGTCGAAACGGGGGTCCTGTTTATCGGGAGGGGTGTGGAGTACCACAAAATGGGACTCCACGGGATACTATTCATCTCCACCGTCGACCCCCTCCAGCCTCCAGGAGCTACTGTTCATCCACTGTCGACCTCCTCCAGCCTCCACGGGCTCCTGTGTAACACCCTCGATGCGACTATATCTCCCACGTGTCGAGGCACGACTTAGAGGCATAATCGCATTGAAGGCATATGTCGCAAGTGAGGTAATCTTCACACAACCCATGTAATAATAAGGGAAAGAGATTACATAGTTGGCTTACAATCGCCACTTCACACAATTACATGAATAAACATTACATCAATCAAATACACTCATGGTCCGACTACGGCACCAAAATAAAAGAAGAACCCCAAATGCGACAAAGATCCCCGATCGACCCCAACTGGGCTCCACTACTGATCAACTGGAAACGGAACAACACAAAGGACAAGATCTTCATTGAGCTCCTCCTGAGCTTGGTTGCATCATCTGCACGGACTCATCGGCACCTGCAAGCTGGTTTTGGAAGTAACTGTGAGCCACGGGGACTCAGCAATCTCGCACCCTCGCGATCAAGACTATTTAAGCTTATGGGTAAGGTAAAGGTATGAGGTGGAGCTGCAGCAAGCGACTAGTATATATGGTGGCTAACATACGCAAATGAGAGCGAGAAGAGAAGGCAAAGCACGGTCGATAAAGGTATGATCAAGAAGTGATCCTAGACTACCTACGTCAAGCATAACTCCAACAACCGTGTTCACTTCCCGGACACTGCCGGAAAGAGACCATCACGGTTACACACGCGGTTGATTCATTTTAATTAAGGTCAAGTTCAGGTTTTCTACAACCGGACGTTAACAAATTCCCATCTGCCCATAACCGCGGGCACGGCTTTCGAAAGTTCAAATCCTTGCAGGGGTGTCCCAACTTAGCACATGACAAGCTCTCACGGTCAATGAAGGAATAGACCTCCACCCGAGACGTTCCGATCAGACTCGGTATCCCGGTACAACAAGACATTTCGACAGAGTAAAACAAGACCAGCAACACCGCCCGAATGTGCCGACAAATCCCCGATAGGAGCTGCACATATCTCTTTCTCAGGGCACACTCAGATTGTCCTAGGTACGGGTAGGCCAGCCCAGAGTTGCCCCTGGTGGTCACCGGTAGCTGACAGTTGGACCAACACTCAGAGGAGCACTGGCCCGGGGGGGTTAAAATAAGATGACCCTTGAGTCCGCAAACCCAAGGGAAAAGGCTAGGTGGCAAATGGTAAAACCAAGGTTGGGCATTGCTGGAAAGTTTATTAAGGCGAAACTGTCAAGGGGTTCCCATTATCAACCGCGTAAGGAACGCAAAATCCGGGAACATAACACCGATATGACGGAAACTAGGGCGGCAAGAGTGGAACAAAACACCAGGCATAAGGCCGAGCCTTCCACCCTTTACCAAGTATATAGATGCATTAATTAAATAAGATACATCGTGATATCCCAACAAGTAAATAAAAACCCCAACAAGGAGCGGCCTCCAATCTTCACCTACAACTAGCAACGCTATAAGAGGGGCTGAGCAAAGCGGTAACATAGCCAATCAACGGTTTGCTAGGACAAGGTGGGTTAGAGGTTTGACATGGCAATTGGGAGGCTGACAAGCAAAAGGTAGGCATCATAGCATTGGCATAGCAAAAGAGCGAGCAAACTAGCATAGCAAAGATAGTAGTGATTTCGAGGGTATGATCATCTTGCCTGAGATCCCGCAAGGAAGAAGAACGAGTCCATGAAGAAGACAAACGGACGTAGTTCAACGGATCCTCACAAACGCGACGTTATCGGAACCAACCCGAAGAAGCAATCACCGGAAAAGAAGCACACAACATAGTAAACAACCAACACATCAACATGGCATGATGCACAATCAAGTAGGATGCATGACCGGTTTAAAGAAGCATGTCATGGCAAAGAGCACAAGCAATCCTACAAATTAAGTGGAGCTCAATATGCAACGGGTTGCATATTGACGAAACACCACATCAATTATTTAGTTCTCTCTCGTTTATGTACCCCAACAATATTAAATGTTGTTAAACATGGCAAGAGGGTGAAGCAAAACAAAACTACCTATCTAGGCAGGTTTAAATGAGGCCGGAAGCAACGAACAACAATTCCGGAAACTCCCCATGAGCATATTATAGATTTGGTACTGTTCTGCCCTAAACACAATTTTAGAGTTGTTAAACATGCAAGATGATTCCACCATGTTAAACTAGGCAAAATTCTACCCCATTTACATATAAAGATTATTAAAAACGGAGCTACGGTTATTTAGTTATGAATTAAATCATTTTAGCATGGCATAGGAGCAAATTAATGCAAACAACATTTTAAATATTTTAAACAAGGATGAAAGTTGGATATTATTAATCTACACAAAATTCTGAACAAGTTTCATATATAAAACATTTTAATCCGATGCACGGTTAGTGAGTTGTTAAATGCATGAACTAGGGGGACTAATCTGCAAAACTGGCAATCTCTGGATAAATGGGCAAAATCGTTCCGCAGGAAAAAACATGAATCGGGCCGAATCTGAACAGTGCACTGGGCAGCCCAACAAGAGTAAAAAAACAAGAGGAGGGGGCGCTGGGGTTCGGCTCACCCAGGGCCTGGCCCAGTCGGTGGAGGAGGAAGCAGGTCGAGGCAGGGGCGGCGCGCTGGGCCTTGGCGCCATCGTGGCCCACGCGCGGGACGACGGAGGACGAAGCGGGCCGGAGGGGCAGGCCAGCTGGGCCTGGATGCGGGGCCCACACGGAAGGAGGTGGAGGCGGTCAACGGAGCGCTCGTCTCCCTCCATCCCGATCGGATCGGGGAGGTAGGGGCGGCGGCGCCCGATGGTCAACGGCGAAGCGGATCGGGGCTCTCCCGATCCCGTCCGGCGGCGGCGGCGTGAAGGAGCTCTGACGAGGCAGTTGGAAGACCTCCGGCGAGGCAGGGAGGCAAAGGAGCACCGGATCCGGCGGGGCTCGCCTCCCCGGGGCCGGATCTGGCCATGACGAGATGGCGGCGCTAGGGATGCGGGATCCGGCGAGGAACGAGGTCGGCGAGTGGCGTCGGCGGGCGGCCGGCGTCAAGACGGCGTGCGGCGGCGCAAGGGAGGATGGAGAAGGCGGCGAGCGCAGGGAACGCGCGGATCCGGGCGCGGGGAGCGGAGGCCGAGGCTGCGGGGCCCGTTCCCGAGGTCAGCGGGGCTCGGCGACGCCGGCGTCGAAGATCGGAGAGGCGGCGGCGCAGTGCTCCGGCGTGGGCGGCGTGGCCTGGGCGCGGCGAAGCAGGCGCGGGGAGGCGGGAGCCTCGGAGTGGCCCGGTTCGGCCCCGGGGCGGGCCGGATCTGGGCCCCGGGAGGATGGCGGCGAAGTGGGCGCAGGGGAGGTGAGGTGGCGGCTCGGGATAGGCTGGCGGCGGCGGTTGGGTGACGTGGCGCGGCGGGATTGGTCGGAGTGAGGTGGAGGCTGGACGCGTCCGGCGGGCGCGGACATGTCCGGCGGCGGAGTGGGAAGAAGCTAGGGTTTCATCCGCGAAATGATCCGAAATTTCGGGGAGGGGTGCTCTTTTATAGGTAGAGGGAGCTAGGAGAGTCCAAATGAGGTGCGGTTTTCGGCCACGCGATCGTGATCGAACACTCTAGATGATGGAGCAGAGTTAGGTGGGTTTTTGGCCAAATTGGAGGGGTGTTGGGCTGCAACACACCCGAGGCCTTCTCGGTCCCTCGGTTAACCGTTGGAGTATCAAACGAAGTCCAAATGATACGAAACTTGACAGGCGGTCTACCGGTAGTAAACCAAGGCCGCTTGGCAAGTCTCGGTTCAATCCGGAAACGTTTAATCCCCACACAGAAAAGAAAGGTAGAAATGATCACCGGAGGAGAACGAAGCACCGGAATGCAAAACGGACAACGGGGAAAAAGCTCGGGTGCATGAGACGAACACATATGCAAATGAAATGCACATGATGACATGATATGCAATGCATGACACGCAAGCAATGACAAGGCAACAACAACGAATAACTGAACGACACCTGGCACATCGGTCTCGGGGCGTTACAACACTCCACCACTATGAGAGGATCTCGTCCCGAGATCTAGAATGGCACTGGAGGGAAAACGGAGGAGAAAGAGAAGAGGGAAACTAAGTTGCTTCTTTGACCAATGAGTGAAACCAAAAAAAACCTTGAGAGTTTGAACAAAAGACAGAAACAAGCAACGGAGATGAACGAAGTTGAAAACACTCCGTTAGGAAAGAGGAACGAGGAAGAACAAAGTCGGACAGCACTCCGGTTGAAAAGTGATACAAGACTTGATAAGATGAAAAGAACTGAGCAGAGGGCACAACTCTCCGGTTAAATGGACAAGCACGAAAAGAACATGATCTTTGATGAAGCGGAATGATGGCTGAAGAAAGCAACATCATAATGGCTCCGGAACAAAAGAATAGAAGATTGTATCGACGGAACAAAAGAATGGAGAAGAAAACAACATCTTCTACCTCCAATGAGCTTGAAAAGCATCTTAAAGAGAAGGATCACACGGAGTTGTTGAAACAATCCGCAACGAAAAGAATAACTTCATATGGTCTTATGAAAACCATCTCAAACTGAGGTGAAATTCTGCCACTAACGGGAAAAAGAATTGGGTTGATAAGAACGAGGGGACGAGAAAGTATATCGCACCGGAAAGGATAAATGAAGAACTTGGATCATTTATAAGCACCAAAATTAGCAACAATCCTTAGGGAAGGCTATAGGTGAAATATAACCCAAGATAGCTCCAATGACGAGATTGATGGATTTAAAATATCCCAATCTTGACAATATGTGAATCATGAAAACATGAAGTCAAATTATCAAGAATGACATAATACCACCTCCAATGATACGTTAGAAAGAAATGCACTCCGGATAGGAAGATGATGAAAGCTTGAGTTTCTTAGAAAAGAATCTCGATGACAAAGTTGGAGAAGGAGTTATATCCTTAATGCACCATCATGTAGAGCCTCCATGAAGAACTCCGGTAACAAAAAGGATGATCAAACGAAAAGAAAGAGAAGTTGAAAATACAAGGTGAATCCTTGCAATTATTTAGATGGATCTCCGTGATAATTAGAGCTTGGAACTCCGGGAAAGAAAAGATGAAACAACTGAAACCAAGAATTCTGATGAGGCTCCGGAATAAAGAATTAATCACTTGGATGAACAAAAATAAGAATTACGTTATGCGTATCCTTCGCCAATTAAATTGATGACAAACAATGGATTTGGCACACTACTTATTCTTGTAGAAAGGATTAAGAGAGATATAGCGCAAGCTTGGGAAAGTCTTCAACGAACCACCGGTAGGATTGAAAAGAACGAAGGAATTGATATGATGAGAAAGAAGAAAAACTTGAACGAACCATCGTAAGAAATGAAAATGAACGAAGAGAAGATAAAGAGACGCCGGGAAGAATTATAAAATGAAACAAAGATGCTTGAGAGGATTTAGATACATGAGAACGAAGAGCTCACGAGCCGATTAAAGCTTACTTGAATGAAGCACCGGTAAAATTAGGAGAACGAGAGCTGAAGCTGAAATGGATAATCTTCGATGATGGGCTCCGGATAACAGACTGAGAAGACTCTTGAATTACTTTGGATGGGTGAAAAGAATATCTCACAATCGAACACAGTTATGAGAGGATGGCAACAAGCTAGAATCACGAATCTTGAAGAGAATGGAGCACGATTTAAGAGAAACTCTTCTTTGGTCTTCAAAATCTTAGAATGACGACGAGAAACACCACCAATAATTATTGAGGCACTCCAGAATGAAGAATGGAAAGGTTGAGCCAACGATGAAAAGAATTTGAGAGATCTTGGAGAAATACATGTGACCGATGATAAATCATTCTTACGTCATCTTTAAGATGAATTTGAGGGTAGCTCCGGGAAAATGAGAAGAGTCAGGTAAGATCCTGGGAAAAGACCTGTGGGTTAGGGCCCACTGAAAAGAAGCACCGTTGAAATGATTTAAAGAGAGAGATTGCACCGGTTGAATTAAATGGCTAGAATGAGATCACATCCTCAAAAGAGTTTGAACGAAAACAAAGTGGAAACATGAATCTTCGAAATATTTTGAGCACTCCGGAGCAATTAAATAACGAGAAGTGGATGGTTATGAGGTGCATCGGTATGAAAAGGTATTTGAAATGAGGAAAGGGTATGATCAACAAAGCTTGACTTGAAACCACCGGAGAAGAGAAGAGACAAAGAATGATAACTTGAAGCTCCGTTACGATCTTCATGAGAATCACCAGATAAGAATATTGATAGAAAAGAATGGAGAGACCTCACATCAATAAGAAGGATACTCAATTAAGAGATCTGAATTCTTGGAGAAAAACAAAGGTAGGGAGGGTGGGAAAAACAAAGGCAACTTGGAGACGGAAGAAATAACACCGTTGAGAAGAAGAGATAATTGATCTTACTGATGTTGAAATGATCAGATCCACTTGAAGAGAAAAACACGCCGGTTGAAAAGGATTGACAAAGCAATCTTGATGATTAAGAAGGATTGGTATTCACACCGAAGTATGGGAACACCATTTGGGGAAGGTATGGAATCAACATTTGACTTTGAAGCAACTCGAATACCACAACTCAAAACAAAACAAAGGATTGGCCTGCAAAATAAGCCGGAACAAACATATGATAGAGATTTCATCCGAAGTTTTCGTGGTGGGGCCTACACGGGCTCGATCGTACAGCACCATCATGTACAAGGCAGTGCACATGACATACGAAGCGTCCCCGAGTCGGCATAGCCAAGGACTCTTTAAGACACAACGAGACCACTGTAAAATCGACCATGAATAGGCGGACCACTAGACGTCGAACCCCAATTTCATATCATACATCTGTCGGAAAGATATCCTAAGAGCTACTTGAATTCCCACCTATGAAACTCCTGAACCTTTCCGGTTATGCAATCAGGTGTTGGGGATACAGGGGAAGCATAATATCTCACCCAAATCTAGCAAATCCTACATCCAGCTGTATCCATCCTTCAACACATAACCAAGAAACCTTCGGAAATCATCTACCTCAACCTTCGAAAAGCATCCGTTATACAAGTTATGGCGATACTCCCGAACTCCCACCCCAGTACTGGGTGGCGTCGAGGTTATCTCACCAACGAACTGCATAAAAGAGATTTTCGATGTCGGCGAACATATCTCAAGTATTCCAGAATTGCAACGATAAAATTATGATGACAACACCTCAGAGCTCAACTCCCCGGGACACTTCCACTAAACCCCTGACAGGAGGCACCAAGTCAATGTTCTCATCATAAGCCATCAGAACAAATCCAAGATACTCGCGTGATCCTAAATTTTTTTAGTGAAATTTGAGAAGAGAAGAGTCAAAACTCTACGTCAGGATGCCTTACCAGAGCGATGAAGGGACTGGGGAGTAAAAAAAATTCCTAACTCTCCGATATATAATTCCTAACGACTCAAAACATTTTTCTAGACACAACTCGACTGCTAAAAACGATCAAGCAATGGGGCTCCTAAGGTCGGGGAAGGCTCTGATACCAACTTGTAACACCCTCGATGCGACTATATCTCCCACGTGTCGAGGCACGACTTAGAGGCATAATCGCATTGAAGGCATATGTCGCAAGTGAGGTAATCTTCACACAACCCATGTAATAATAAGGGAAAGAGATTACATAGTTGGCTTACAATCGCCACTTCACACAATTACATGAATAAACATTACATCAATCAAATACACTCATGGTCCGACTACGGCACCAAAATAAAAGAAGAACCCCAAATGCGACAAAGGTCCCCGATCGACCCCAACTGGGCTCCACTACGGATCAACTGGAAACGGAACAACACAAAGGACAAGATCTTCATTGAGCTCCTCTTGAGCTTGGTTGCATCATCTGCACGGACTCATCGGCACCTGCAAGCTGGTTTTGGAAGTAACTGTGAGCCACTGGGACTCAGCAATCTCGCACCCTCGCGATCAAGACTATTTAAGCTTATGGGTAAGGTAAAGGTATGAGGTGGAGCTGCAGCAAGCGACTAGCATATATGGTGGCTAACATACGCAAATGAGAGCGAGAAGAGAAGGCAAAGCACGGTCGATAAAGGTATGATCAAGAAGTGATCCTAGACTACCTACGTCAAGCATAACTCCAACAACCGTGTTCACTTCCCGGACACTGCCGGAAAGAGACCATCACGGTTACACACGCGGTTGATTCATTTTAATTAAGGTCAAGTTCAGGTTTTCTACAACCGGACGTTAACAAATTCCCATCTGCCCATAACCGCGGGCACGGCTTTCGAAAGTTCAAATCCCTGCAGGGGTGTCCCAACTTAGCCCATGACAAGCTCTCACGGTCAACGAAGGAATAGACCTCCACCCGAGACGTTCCGATCAGACTCGGTATCCCGGTACAACAAGACATTTCGACAGGGTAAAACTAAACCAGCAACACCGCCCGAATGTGCCGACAAATCCCGATAGGAGCTGCACATATCTCTTTCTCAGGGCACACTCAGATTGTCCTAGGTACGGGTAGGCCAGCCCAGAGTTGCCCCTGGTGGTCACCGGTAGCTGACAGTTGGACCAACACTCAGAGGAGCACTGGTCCGGGGGGGTTAAAATAATGATGACCCTTGAGTCCGCGAAACCCAAGGGAAAAAAGGCTAGGTGGCAAATGGTAAAACCAATGTTGGGCATTGCTGGAAAAGCTTTACTTAAGGCGAACTGTCAAGGGGTTCCCATAATAGCCCATCCGCGTAAGGAACGCAAAATCCAGGAACATAA
Organism: Triticum urartu; assembly: GCF_003073215.2. Classification (NCBI taxonomy): domain Eukaryota; kingdom Viridiplantae; phylum Streptophyta; class Magnoliopsida; order Poales; family Poaceae; genus Triticum; species Triticum urartu. Next base: position 174,083,377 of record NC_053028.1, on the reverse strand, counting down.
CACCGATATGACGGAAACTAGGGCGGCAAGAGTGGAACAAAACACCAGGCATAAGGCCGAGCCTTCCACCCTTTACCAAGTATATAGATGCATTAATTAAATCAGATATATAGTGATATCCCAACAAGTAAATAAATGTTCCAAATAAGGAACGGCCTCCAATCTTCACCTGCAACTAGCAACGCTATAAGAGGGGCTGAGCAAAGCGGTAACATAGCCAAACAACGGTTTGCTAGGACATGGTGGGTTAGAGGTTTGACATGGCAATTTGGGAGGCTGACAAGCAAATGGTAGGCATCGTAGCATTGGCATAGCAAAAGAGCGAGCAAACTAGCATAGCAAAGATAGTAGTGATTTCGACATCTTGCCTGAGATCCCGCAAGGAAGAAGAACGAGTCCATGAAGAAGACAAACGGACGTAGTTGAACGGATCCTCACAAACGCGACGTTATCGGAACCAACCCGAAGAAGCAATCACCGGAAAAGAAGCACACAACATAGTAAACAACCAACACATCAACATGGCATGATGCACAATCAAGTATGATGCATGACCGGTTTAAAGAAGCATGTCATGGCAAAGAGCACAAGCAATCCTACAAATTAAGTGGAGCTCAATATGCAACGGGTTGCATATTGACGAAACACCACATCAATTATTTAGTTCTCTCTCGTTTATGTACCCCAACAATATTAAATGTTGTTAAACATGGCAAGAGGGTGAAGCAAAACAAAACTACCTATCTAGGCAGGTTTAAATGAGGCCGGAAGCAACGAACAACAATTCCGGAAACTCCCCATGAGCATATTATAGATTTGGTACTGTTCTGCCCTAAACACAATTTTAGAGTTGTTAAACATGCAAGATGATTCCACCATGTTAAACTAGGCAAAATTCTACCCCATTTACATATAAAGATTATTAAAAACGGAGCTACGGTTATTTAGTTATGAATTAAATCATTTTAGCATGGCATAGGAGCAAATTAATGCAAACAACATTTTAAATATTTTAAACAAGGATGAAAGTTGGATATTATTAATCTACACAAAATTCTGAACAAGTTTCATATATAAAACATTTTAATCCAATGCACGGTTAGTGAGTTGTTAAATGCATGAACTAGGGGGACTAATCTGCAAAACTGGCAATCTCTGGATAAATGGGCAAAATCGTTCCGCAGGAAAAAACATGAATCGGGGCCGAATCTGAACAGTGCACTGGGCAGCCCAACAAGAGTAAAAAAACAAGAGGAGGGGGCGCTGGGGTTCGGCTCACCCAGGGCCTGGCCCAGTCGGTGGAGGAGGAAGCAGGCCGAGGAGGGGGCGGCGCGCTGGGCCTTGGCGCCATCGTGGCCCACGCGCGGGACGACGGAGGACGAAGCGGGCCGGAGGGGCAGGCCAGCTGGGCCTGGATGCGGGGCCCACGCGGAAGGAGGCGGAGGCGGTCAACGGAGCGCTCGTCTCCCTCCATCCCGATCGGATCGGGGAGGCAGGGGCGGCGGCGCCCGATGGTCAACGGCGAAGCGGATCGGGGCTCTCCCGATCCCGTCCGGCGGCGGCGGCGTGAAGGAGCTCCGGCGAGGCAGTTGGAAGACCTCCGGCGAGGCAGGGAGGCAAAGGAGCACCGGATCCGGCGGGGCTCGCCTCCCCGGGGCCGGATCTGGCCATGACGAAGACGGCGGCGCTAGGGATGCGGGATCCGGCGAGGAACGAGGTCGGCGAGTGGCGTCGGCGGGCGGCCGGCGTCAAGACGGCGTGCGGCGGCGCAAGGGAGGATGGAGAAGGCGGCGAGCGCAGGGAACGCGCGGATCCGGGCGCGGGGAGCGGAGGCCGAGGCTGGCGGGGCCCGTTCCCGAGGTCAGCGGGGCTCCGGCGACGCCGGCGTCGAAGATCGGAGTAGGCGGCGGCGCAGTGCTCCGGCGTGGGCGGCGCGGCCTGGGCGCGGCGAAGCAGGCGCGGGGAGGCGGGAGCCTCGAAGTGGCCCGGTTCGGCCCCGGGGCGGGCCAATCTGGGCCGGGAGGATGGCGGCGAAGTGGGCGCAGGGGAAGGTGAGGTGGCGGCTCGGGATAGGCTGGCGGGCGGCGGTTCGGTGACGTGGCGCGGCGGGATTGGTCGGAGTGAGGTGGAGGCTGGACCGCGTCCGGCGGGCGCGGACATGTCCGGCCGGCGGAGTGGGAAGAAGCTAGGGTTTCATCCGCGAAATGATCCGAAATTTCGGGGAGGGGTGCTCTTTTATAGGTAGAGGGAGCTAGGAGAGTCCAAATGAGGTGCGGTTTTCGGCCACGCGATCGTGATCGAACACTCTAGATGATGGAGCAGAGTTAGGTGGGTTTTGGGCCAAATTGGAGGGGTGTTGGGCTGCAACACACACGAGGCCTTTTCGGTCCCTCGGTTAACCGTTGGAGTATCAAACGAAGTCCAAATGATACGAAACTTGACAGGCGGTCTACCGGTAGTAAACCAAGGCCGCTTGGAAAGTCTCGGTTCAATCCGGAAATGTTTAATCCCCACACAGAAAAGAAAGGTAGAAATGATCACCGGAGGAGAACGAAGGCCGGAATGCAAAACGGACAACGGGGAAAATGCTCGGATGCATGAGACGAACACGTATGCAAATGAAATGCACATGATGACATGATATGCAATGCATGACACGCAAGCAATGACAAGGCAACAACAACGAATAAATGAATGACACCTGGCACATCGGTCTGGGGGCGTTACATCCTGTTCATCCAGCCTCCACCGCGCGCTACTCCACCGGCTACTATTCAACCACCCCTCCACCATCTACTGTTCATCCAGCCCTCCACACCACGGGCTCCTGTTCAACCACCCCTAGGCACCCCTCCACCGTCCTGTTCATGGCCAGCCCTACACCAACGGGTCCGTTCCATCCCACCTCCACCGTCTACTGTTCATCCTGCCCTCCACACCACGGGGTCCTGTTCATTCCACCCCCTCCACCGTCTACTGTTCATCCAGCCCTCCACCACACCACGGGGTCCTGTTCATCCAGAGGCAAAACACCGCTCACTGTTCATCCAACCCCCCCCCGCAACGCTCACTATTCATCCCATCGATCGGCTTTAGTTAGCAGAAGTACCAAGGAATTGCTCGATCGGGTTCAGTTAACAGCCATCGATCGATCACTCGGGTTCAGTAACGCGTAGCCTGCAGTGCAATCGCTCGGGTTCAGTTAGAGCCCAACGCCTCACTCGGGTTCAGTTAGAGCCAACGCCTCACACACACGCATGTATGTGTACGAGAGAAACGCGCATCGCTCGGCCCCTGACCTCCCACCGTAACCGGGAACTCCCCGAAATTTCCCTCCCCCTCGCTTCTACCACGGTTTTTTCCGTCATGGACGGCCCAAAGAATGTCATGCAGCTGCGTCTCCGGCCCGCCCAGGACGAAATGCCCATTTTCTGTCATGATTTTTTGTCATAGAAGTAGGAGCCCACCACATCTATGATGATACCGGGTTTTGTCACAATTATCATCATAGAAGTGTCATATGTATGACAGAAAAAAATTCGTTCGGCCCAAAATGTCATGGATGTGTCTTTTTTTTGTAGTGGCTACAGATGGAACATAGGGGATGGGAGTAGAACCAGGTTCTGGGAAGATACTTGGTTTGGCACATCCCCCCTAGCAGTCCAATTTTGGCCTATTTACTCTGTCCGCAGTGAGCTTAACAAAAGTGTCAATGAAGTTTGGGACGGTCAATGCCTAAAACTCTCTTTTAGAAGGAACTTTAGTGATAGTCTCATGGAACAATGGTTCCAGTTGGAGGAAATTGCCAAAAGCATTGCCTTTACTGCCGAGCCGAATGCCCTGATTTGGCAGCTGGACAATAAGGGGAAGTGTCGGTGTCAAAACCGGCGGATCTTGGGTAGGGGGTCCCGAACTATGCGTCTAGGCCAGATGGTAACAGGAGGCAAGGGACACGAAGTTTTACCCAGGTTCGGGCCCTCTCGATGGAGGTAAAACCCTATGTCCTGCTTGATTAATATTGATGATATGGGTAGTACAAGAGTAGATCTACCACAAGATCGGAGAGGCTAAACCCTAGAAGCTAGCCTATGGTATGATTGTTGTTGTATATGTCGTCCTACGGACTAAAACCCTCCGGTTTATATAGACACCGGAGAGGGTTAGGGTTACACGAAGTCGGTTACAATGGTAGGAGATCTACATATCTGTATCGCCAAGCTTGCCTTCCACGCCAAGGAAAGTCCCTTCTGGACACGGGACGGAGTCTTCAATCTTGTATCTTCATAGTCCAGGAGTCCGGCTGAAGGTATAGTCCGGCCATCCGGACACCCCCTAATCCAGGACTCCCTCAGTAGCCCCCGAACCAGGCTTCAATGACGATGAGTCCGGCGCGCAGATTGTCTTCGGCATTGCAAGGCGGGTTCTCCTCCAAATTCCGTGTACCTGTTGAATAAAGTCCTGTTTCTTGTAGATGTTGCGCTCCTTGGCTTATACGCCCAATAATGGCCGCTTCCCACGTGTCAAACGAATATGAAAAGTCTGAGTGTTTTTACATTCACACCCCTAGCCGCGTAAATGAGCTGACCTATTTAAGGGGACGAGGATTTAGAACCAAACCACATCTTCCCCCCTTAGCGAGTGTTCATCAGAGCGCATCCGACAAAGGTCCATTCCACCATGGCCAGCCGTCGCGACTCCTCCTCTCGCCCTTCCAGCCCTCAGCCTGGATATTGGGAGAGATGCTCCATCCCGCATAGCAAGCTAGTGATGCTCCAGTCCAAGGGATTTCTCCCCCTGGCCTATATGGTCCCGGTTCGAGCCGGCCTTGCCATCTATAATGGCAGAGAGCAAGCGGAGAGTGCCCCTAATCCCTCCAAAGGAGAGCGGGTGTGCCTCGTCCCTTATTTAATAAGGGGGCTTGGATTTCCAATCCATCCATTTCTCCGGGGGCTCCTGGAGTTCTATGTCCTCCAGCTACACAATCTCACGCATGCCTCCGTATTGCATATCGCGGGCTTCGTAGCCCTCTGCGAGCTGTTTTTGGGTATCGAGGCTCATTTCGGACTATGGAAAAGGTTATTTTGCCTCGTGCCCGGCTCTAAGGAGGGGTCAATGTATCAAGTGGGCGGAGCCGAAGTGTGGCGCATCGCCGGGACCGGATATCTGTCCGGAACCCCAAAGAAGGCGTCTGAAGACTGGCCCTCGGAATGGTTTTATATAGAAGACGTCCCGCTACCGGATCCTATCCGGATCGGCCTCCCTGAATTCGACAGTGCTCCCTTAAAGAAGCGCCTAAGCTGGCGTCCACAGAGCCCTCAGAGGGAAAGTGACAGGGACATCATTTACCTGATGGGCCAAATAAGATTGTTAGCCCATTCCGGACTAACCATGATCGGGGTTATGGCCGAATGCATTATGCGGGGGGGTGCAACCACTTCAGTATAGAAGCCACCCCATGTGGGACTTCAACGGGGAGGACAACGCCACCCGCTACGGCCGTAAGGGGCCGGATTCATCTGCCGCTCTATAAATATCTTGTCCACTTTGTATAAGGGAGAAGAGGAGGAATTTCTCCATGTCAACCCACAGGGTGGATTCTCTATGCACAATCCCCCAAGCTGGGTAAGCGGTCGTATTTACTTGCCCATCCGTTTTGTATTCCCATTGTTAAATATTCAGTCTGACAACTTCAACGCAGGAACTGCGCCGGGCTGTTAAGGAAATAAGCAGCCCTCCTCCACAACCCGAGGACCCAGGACGGTCCCTCAACCCGGCCTCTCAAGAGGATCCGGACATATCTGTGGAGCTGATTGATGGAGTGTTCCATCAATTGAGCAAGGACAATGCCTTGGTGGCCATTACGGCCGATTACCTAGGGCTAATCCCAGCCTCCCAGGTAACTGAGATCGAAGTCCCAGTACCCCGAATAGGTGTCCGCCCTCTCGTGTTTTCAGTTTCCTGATTACAACCGAACTTTGCAGGGGAGGTTTTTAAGGCGGAAGGCCGAACCTGCGGCGACAAGCCAACGAGGGGGCGCAGGGCCCCGTGGGCAGAAAAGAAGTGCAATCCGGACCGAGGCGTCAGCGCAAAGGTATGGCGCGCCCCCTTATCCCAGGTGTTATACCTTCGAGGCACATTGACACTCGTGCTCTCTTCAGGACAAAGAGACCTCGCCGGACTATATCCAGAGAGGCTGCCAATCGCGCCTCCACCAGCCAGGCTCCAAAGCCTAGTCCGGAGGCAGAGGAGAACGCAAGGCGTGCGCCAAACGCTCCTCCAACGGAGGATGTGGACAAGTTGTCTGCCACCAACTCTGAGGTGGAGAGTGCCTTGAACCACAGGCGTCGCCGGACAACCAAGGGGCGTTAGATGCCTTCAACTCGGGAGATGCGTACCTCCATGCCGCTCAAAATGGTCTAGCCAGAGCCACGGAGAAATATGTAAAAGACATACGGGTAAGAAAATTTTGGTAATTATATATATATACCAGTAGCCCCCGAGACTTGAAACAGTTAGAATAACTGATTTAAGGATCATTTGTTATGCAGGTTCTTACAGAAAAGAATTCCCTACTATCCAAGGAGCTGGAAGAGTGCAAAGCCCAACTTGAGGCCACACTAGCCGCGGCAGGGGAGCCCAAGGAGACCCCCTCTGGTAATATACACTTCGAAAGATAAGTATTTTGCGAAGCACGGCATGGGTGCGAATCTGACAAATGAAATTGCAGATGGCGCCGGATTGGATCCGGAAAGGCAACACCTCCTACGCCAGCTAAAGGCTGGTGAGAAGGTGCTGACAAAGGTGAGGCGGGAGAAGAATGATCTCCAAGATGCCAACACCAAGCTGGGCGTCAAGCTGAAAGATGTTCGTGCCCAGCTGTCAGACACCGTGAAGGAGAATCAGCGGCTTCGGCACGGCATATTTAGTAAGTGCTTGAACGAACCTTTGAAAGAAAGTTCGGCGGGGAAGTCGACTAACAGAGCAATGTTTGTAGGTGTGCTAACAGGTCGTCCTGCAGAGGAGATGCCCGGTTCTACGGGTGACCTTCTTCTCGAGCTCTCGCAACTGCTCGATCGAGTTCGACAGGCGATGCAAGGCGTCGCCCAGGCCCTGTGGCCATCCGTCTCCATGCCCGAAGGTCTTGGAGAGCTTGCGGAGAAGCTAAAGGGAGCACGGCGGCGCTTCCGATTGTGGAAGATATCGGCCTGCCGTCAAGGCGCTAGGGAGGCCTGGGCTATGGTGAAGACGCGGTACACAAAGGCTGAACCCAACCACATGGCCGAGGTCGGTCCTGTAGGGCCTGATGGGAAGGAGATCCCTGTAAGCTTAGTATACGGCCAAGTAGAGTTGGCCGCAAAGTATTCCTAGCAGGACTGTAAATTAGACAGCCTGTTAGATGGTATTGAAGAGGAATACAATCAGTCAAAATGACTATGTAATTTAATTGACATTTATAATGCCTTCTAGCCGGATTGTAGATCATTTGTCATGGCCGACCTTTTCGCTTCAGCCTCGGGACCTGACGGTCCAGAGTGTGTCTGAATTCCCATGCGGTTATATAGGAACCGGGGAATGCATGGAGACTAGGCGTAGGGGTCATTAGTGCATGAACAGACAAGTGCCCGACTAGTTATGTTATATTACATGGTTAGTAAGAAACATCTTCCAGGGAGAATAGTTCCGTTAGGGGTTCCTTTCCCTGGGAGGCATGCCCTAAGGTGTATGTCCATGTTGCGAAAAGAAACGCAGGAAAAACATCTGGGGGCGTATAGATAAAAATAAAAAAAGATCATCTTTAGTTCACCGACCGAATATTCCCTTAAGAACGCTAGCTTTCGGCTTCACCCAGTCTGAGGTACACGTCCAGCTGACCCGGCAGTAACAATCGCAGAGGTGCTCCCTTTACCACCTAGCCGAACAATCGGGAACGTAGGGGTAAGCACAGGAGCCAGGCAACCCAGCTTGGCCAAAACTTAAGTCATATCGATGCATATAATGGTGAATAAAAGGTACATGCGGAAGTGTGACACATGTGTTGGGCATGAAGCCCGTATGAATAAGCTTCTGTTTAAAGAAGCCCCCAGGTTTAATGAGCGCGGATAGCGCGTCACTTTATGAGCCTTTAAAGGCTATAAGAGAGAGAGAGAAGAAGAAGAGAAATGTAAGACAGAAAATATATAAAAAATGGACAGAGGAAGGAGACGAACATAGAGTCCGGCGCTAGGCATAGAATCTTCGGAGACGGGCTGCGTTCCATGGGTTCGGCTCGAGTCGGTTATCCGATGCATCCCGCAGGCGGTATGCTCCACCAGTCAGGACTTGGTCAATTATGAAGGGACCTTCCCACTTGGGCTTGAGTTTGTCCTTTTTCTTGTCCGATAGTCGTAGAACTAATTCGCCAACGTTGTAATTTTTGGCCCGTACTTCTCTGCTTTGGTATCTTCGAGCCTGCTGTTGATAGAATGTAGAACGGGCTTTTGCCACGTCACGCTCCTCCTCCAATGCGTCCAAGCTGTCCTGCCGATCGAGCTCGGCTTCTCTTTCTTCGTACATGCGCACTCGAGGTGAGTCATGAATTATGTCGCAAGGCAAAACTGCCTCTGCGCCGTACACCATAAAGAATGGTGTGTATCCAGTGGTGCGATTCGGCGTGGTCCGCAGCCCCTAGAGTACGGAGTCGAGCTCCTCTACCCAGTGCGTGTTAGATTCCTTGAGGGACCGCACTAATTTGGGTTTGATGCCGCTCATGATAAGACCATTTGCACGTTCGACCTGGCCGTTAGTTTGTGGGTGATAGACGGAAGCATAATCGAGCTTGATGCCCATGTTTTTGCACCAGAGTTTTACCTCGTCGGCCGTGAAGTTCATGTCGTTATCAGTGAAGATGCTGTGGGGGACGCCGTAACGGTGTACAACCCCGGATATAAAGTCTATCACCGGTCCGGATTCAGCCATCTTAACAGGCTTGGCTTCTGTCCATTTGGTGAACTTATCCACCATGACCAGTAAGTATTTTTGCTTGTGGGTTCCGCCTTTAGGGGGTCCAACCATGTCAAGCCCCCAGACCATGAAGGGCCAAGTAATGGGGATAGTTTGGAGGGCGATGGGTGGCATATGGCTTTGGTTTGCAAAGAGCTGGCAACCGGTGCATCGTTGGACTAAGTCCTGAGCGTCTGCCCGGGCCATCGGCCAATAAAAGCCTGTACGGAAGGCCTTGCTTACAAGGGACCGAGCTGCAACGTGATGACCGCCCAGTCCGGCATGAATTTCAGCCAGGAGGTTCCGCCCCTCTTCTTCGGAGATGCACCTTTGAAGGACTCCGGTAGTGCTTTTCTTATAAAGCTCTCCCTCGTGGACTCTGTAGGCTTTGGATCGCCGCACTATGCAGCGTGCCTCATTTTGGTCCTCGGGGAGTTCCTGCCTAGTAAGGTAGGCAAGGAATGGTTCTGTCCACGGGGCAATGACGGCCATTATTACGTGGGCTGAAGGTGTTATTTCATTGGCAGAGCCTCCGATTGTGTCAGAATGTTCGGTGTCGGGCAGTACGGTTGGGTCCGGGCTATTATTGTTTGGCTCCCCTTCCCATACTACGGATGGCTTGAGCAGCCTTTCCAAGAAGATGTTGGGGGGGACTACATCGTGTTTTGCGCCGATGCGTGCCAGGACATCTGCCGCCTGATTATTTTCCCAGGCAACATGGTGGAATTCAAGCCCTTCGAACCGAGCTGACATTTTTAGGACGGCGTTGTGGTAAGCTGCCATTTTTGGATCCTTGGCATCGAAGTCTCCATTTATTTGGGATATTGCGATGTTCGAGTCCCCGCGCACCTCTAGGCGTTGAATGCCCATGGATACTGCCATCCGGAGACCATGTAGAAGGGCCTCATATTCGGCTGCATTGTTGGAGTCCGTGTACATAATCTGGACTACGTATTGAACTGTGTCTCCTGTGGGGGACGTCAAAACGATGCCAGCCCCCAGTCCAGCCAACATCTTGGAGCCGTCGAAATGCATGATCCAATTTGAATATGTGCCGTACTCTTTAGGGAGTTCGGCCTCCGTCCATTCTGCAACGAAGTCGGCCAAGACTTGCGACTTGATGGCTCGCCGTGGCTTATATGTTATGTCGAATGGGAGGAGCTCAATGGCCCATTTTGCAATCCGGCCCGTTGCGTCACGGTTGTTTATAATATCGTTAAGTGGTACTTCCGAGGCTACTATTATTGAACACTCTTGAAAGTAGTGTCGTAGCTTCCGGGATGCCATGAATACCGTGTACGCAATCTTTTGATAATGCGGGTACCATGATTTGCAGGGAGTGAGGACAGTGGACACATAATAGACCGGCTTTTGAAGGGGGAATTTGTGTCCGTCCGCTTCTCGTTCGACGACGAGCACTGCGCTTACAACCTGATGTGTTGCTGCAATGTATAATAGCATTGGTTCGCCAATGTTTGGTGCGGCCAGGACTGGGTTTGTTGCTAGTATGGCTTTTATTTCGTCGAGTCCGGCCGTGGCTGCATCCGTCCATTCGAAGTGTTCGGTGCGCCGAAGGAGGCGGTAAAGGGGTAGGGCCTTTTCTCCCAAGCAGGAGATAAAGCGGCTTAGAGCCGCCACGCATCCGGTTAACTTTTGTATTTGTTTGAGGTCCTTTGGGATATCCAGTTGCGATAGAGCTCGGATCTTGGCTGGATTTGCTTCAATTCCTCTACCGGATACAATGAAGCCCAGGAGCTTTCCGGCTGGAACGCCGAAAACGCATTTTTTCGGGTTGAGCTTGATGTCGTATGTTCGGAGGTTATCAAATGTGAGCCTCAAGTCGTCTACTAGATTTGGCATGTCTTGTTTTGACGACCACATCATCTACATATGCCTCCACTGTTTTGCCGATCTGGTTTGCCAGACAGGCCTGAATCATGCGTTGATATGTTGCGCCGGCATTTTTGAGCCCGAAGGGCATCATGTTGAAGCAGAATGGGCCGTATGGTGTGATAAATGTCGTTGCGGCTTGGTCTGGTTCTGCCATCTTGATTTGATGGTAGCCGGAATATGCGTCGAGGAAACACAACGAATCGTGTCCTGCGGTAGCGTCGATAATTTGATCGATGCGGGGGAGGGGGAAGGGATCCTTTGGGCAAGCCTTGTTAAGGTCTTTAAAATCAACACATAGGCGCCAGGATTTGTCCTTCTTTGGTACCATCACCAGGTTTGCTAGCCAGTCCGGATGTTTTATATCTCTGATGAATCCGGCCTCCAATAGCTTTGCTAGTTCCTCTCCCATGGCCTGTCTCTTAGGTTCAGAAAAACGTCGAAGAGCCTGTTTGACAGGTTTGAATCATGTTTGGATATTTAAGCTGTGCTCGGCCAGCCTGCGTGGGATTCCTGGCATGTCTGAAGGGTGCCAGACGAAAATGTCCTAGTTCTCTCGTAGGAACTCTCGCAGTGCGGCGTCTACATCAGGGTTTAACTGTGCCTTGATGGAAGCTGTTTTATTGGGGTCCGTTGGATGGACTTGGAATTTGACTGTTTTGTCCGCCGGTTTAAAGGAGGTGGACTTGGATCTTTTGTCGAGTACCACATCGTCCCTATTCACTGTAGAGTGCAGCGCAATTAGTTCCTCGGCCGCTAGGGCTTCGGATAGTGCCTCGAGGGCCAGTGCGGCTGTCTTGTTTTCGACGCGGAGTGCTATGTCCGGATCACTAGCGAGAGTGATGATCCCGTTAGGCCCGGGCATCTTGAGCTTCATGTACCCGTAATGGGGTATTTCTTGGAAGATTGTAAACGCTTCTCGCCCTAGCAGAGCGTGATAACCGCTGCTGAACGGAGCCACATGGAATGTGATCTCTTCGGGCCTGTAATTATCCGGTGTGCCGAACACCACATCTAGTGTGATTTTTCCTGTACAGCGCGCTTCCCGACTAGGGATTATTCCTCTAAAGGTTGTGCTGCTTCGCTCAATGCGGTTCCAGTCTATTTCCATTTTTTGAAGGGTTTCCTCATAAATGAGGTTCAATCTGCTGCCTCCGTCCATGAGTACCTTGGTAAGACGAAAGCCGTCCACTATTGGACTAAGGACCAATGCGGCTGGTGCTCGGGCTGTTCGGAATTTAGGTTCATCACTGGCGTTAAAGGTAATAGCCGTGTCACTCCATGCGTTTATTGTTGCTACTTGGTAGACTTCGACAAGGATGCGGAGTGTCCTTTTTCGCATATTATTTGATGCGAAAGTCTCGAAGACTGTTAATACCGTATTGGTGTCTCTGGGGTGGCTTTCTGTGGCCTCCGGAATTAGGAGATTTTCGCCAATTTTGGCCACCTGCCGGAGTATCCAACATGCTCTAAGGCTGTGAGTTGGTGTGGCATCCTCTGTACTGTGAATTTTACAGGGTCCATTAAGCCATCCTTCCAGTACGGTTCCATGCCCTATAGAGGGTTTTTGCTTTTTAGTGCTTGACCCGGGTGTCTCGTGATGATGCACCCTTTTATTTCGGATTGGGTTTGTATTCAGGGCCGGATTGTCCCAAAATTTTATTTCGGTTTTCCAGACGCTTTCCATCGCACAGTACTTTCGTACAATGGACGTCAAGTCAGCGAAGCGTGTAATATCACGGCGACTTATGGCGTTGAGTATTCCCTTGTCCGTGCAATTATTGCAGAAGATTGAGATTGCGTCTTCCTCGCGGCAGTCCCTTAGCCTATTCTTAACCAGGAGGAATCTGGCCCAGTAATGATGTATTGTTTCATCGAGTTCTTGCCTGATTTTGGATAGATCGCTTGTGTTGGGGTGGATGGGTGGAATTAAATCCGAAGCCTCACCCCATCTGAGGCTCAGAGGCCGAGGAATTTCCGAACTCGAAAATTTGGATTCCTGGATGTTGTCCAATGAATCCAGCCCGTCTCCTGACTCTAAGTTCAGGTCTTGAGTGATATCCTCCCCTCCGCGGGTATCCGGCTTGGGGGGATCAGGAATCCGGACGTAGTGAGTCCTTAAGATAGATGAAGGGTCGCCGCACTGTCCCTCTACCACGGCAACGTGATGGGTGACTTGGGGAGAGTTAATCTCTCTCAGATTGGGTTTAGGCCCAATCTGGTCATAATTCGTAGCGACTCCCGGGGCGGCGAAGCGATCCAAGAGCTCGTTTATGGAGGAGAGCTCCATTGGATCTAACTGCTTGGCGAGTTCCGAGCTGACATGAAGATTGTTTTCGATGGCTCGAGAGGTCATCGTCGGCGCAGAAGCCGAACAGGCGGTCATAAGAAAACCACCTAGCCGGAGGGTTTGGCCGACAGACAAAGCTCCCTTAGCAACGGTGCCGTCTTTAAAGATGGGGCGAGGCATCCTTCCTGATGGCGACGACACAGAGGAACTCTCAATGAAAGCACCAATGTCGGTGTCAAAACCGGCAGATCTCGGGTAGGGGGTCCCGAAGTGTGCGTCTAGGCCGGATGGTAACAGGAGGCAAGGGACACGAAGTTTTACCCAGGTTCGGGCCCTCTCGATGGAGGTAAAACCCTACGTCCTGCTTGATTAATATTGATGATATGGGTAGTACAAGAGTAGATCTACCACGACATCGGAGAGGTTAAACCCTAGAAGCTATCCTATGGTATGATTGTTGTTGTATATGTCATCCTACGGACTAAAACCCTCCGGTTTATATAGACACTGGAGAGGGTTAGGGTTACACGAAGTCGGTTACAATGGTAGGAGATCTACATATCCGTATCGCCAAGCTTGCCTTCCACGCCAAGGAAAGTCCCTTCCGGACACGGGGCGGAGTCTTCAATCTTGTATCTTCATAGTCCAGGAGTCCGGCTGAAGGTATAGTCCGGCCATCCGAACACCCCCTAATCCAGGACTCCCTCAGGAAGTATTCCTCCAGCTCCCTCTATCATGTTATCAACTTTAGAGGGGTTCAACCCGCGTTTATCCCTGCTGTCTGGAAATTGAGAGTTCCCCCTAAAATTCATGTATTTCTCTGGCTTCTCTCCAAAAACAAATTGATGACTAGGGATAACCTTAGGAAGAGACACATCATCAAACCCCTTGATTGTGTTTACTGCTTGGAACAAGAGTCTTGTTCTCACCTATTTTTTGAATGTATAGTTGCTAAACATCTCTGGGCCCACATTGAGGAATATTTCTCTAGTCAGATTGGCTCATCCTTCGAATCTGTCGCCAGATTCTGGATTGCTACCAAAAAGTGCTCAGTTTTAAACACTGTTAGCTCAGCTGTCCTTTGGTGCCTCTGGAAATATAGAAATGCTATGATTTTCAGTAACACCTCCTGGATTTCCATTCCGCAGGTCTTGAGGTTGATCAGGAACATGGTGAGGAACTGGGCGATTCTCTCCTCCAGATCGGACAAGGACAAGTTGATGAGCTTCGTGGAAACCCTAACAAGATCCCTCCAGAAACCGTTGGCGATCACTTGTGGCTGAACAAGGCTCGACCTGCTCTGGGGCTGGACCCGTGGGCTCGTCTCAAGATCTCTGATGAAGATGATGGGCACCTGGCGCCGAAAAATAGGGACATCCACCATGCTACGCCTTCCAGCCTGGTGTCTCCGCTTGCTTACTGGTCGCCGCAGGCTGACACGGCCCCTCGGCTGAAGACCATGAAGGCTTCGCTGGATCCTCGTGTCATTTGAGTGCTCTATCTGCTCTGCCTTTGGCACCGCTCAGGTGATTTGTGTTATTCAGAGAACTTGTTCATCCACCCCCCCCCCTAGTTTGTAGCTTTTCTACCTTTGCTTTCGAACTGCTCTTTGAGCTGCTGTATCAGAATATGTTGTGGTTTCGTTCTCAGCAATGGAACCGGGGAGATGCTCCCTGTTTTTCTAAAAAAAATATTTTATATGTTATTATATAAAGCTTCGTAAGACTGTAAATTTAAGGACGAATGTAATAATATCACTTATTATTTAAATATATTTATAACAAAATGCTCAGCCCCTTTTTATTTTTTGATAACATTGCTGGCCCAACCCAACATTATAATTAGAATCAGCCCAGCAAAATCGTGTATTTCGAGAAAGTGCAAATGGGCTATAATTTTTTAGGAAATAAAATAAACGGGCTGCATGGACGCTACATTATTTGTTCACCCAGCCCAGCTAATGGCTGTAATTCAAAAAAAAGATCAAATTGACTGTAAATTCTACCGCGCAAAAAAAGACTGTAAATTCTAAAAAATGGGTTGAATACGTGCCACATTTTTGGAGGCTGAAATGTGGGCCAATAGGTCGAAGCCAA
Source organism: Triticum urartu (assembly GCF_003073215.2). Classification (NCBI taxonomy): domain Eukaryota; kingdom Viridiplantae; phylum Streptophyta; class Magnoliopsida; order Poales; family Poaceae; genus Triticum; species Triticum urartu. Next base: position 174,068,122 of record NC_053028.1, on the reverse strand, counting down.
TGCAAGTCGTTGTCAATTTAGTTAACAAATGATTCTGACATGTTAGCCGTTGGATTTACATCCAACGACCGGCATCCATCTTCAATCTCTCGTCTTCTTCCTCCAGCGCCGCCGGGACCACCTCCCGCCTCCTGCTGCTAGCAGCTCTGCTTAGCACGCTTCGCTATGAAGCGCTACTCCACCGTTGGCCAGGCCATCCCTACACCCCTCCACACCTCCTGTTCTTCTCCACCGACTGCTGAACCACACCGCACTAGGACCAGTTAACCCTCGTACACCTCTTTGTCTGCGACTCTACTCCCGCGTCTTCCCATCTCTGGCTCGTTGCTGTCCGGGGCCTCGCCGTCGTCCACCACCTTGGATGCGCTCGGCGCGGCGTGGTCAATGTGGTCAACGAATGACACCATCGGAAGTAGACTGTGCGTGGAGAGGCTGACAGCTGGGTCCACGGCCGCACACAAGGAAATGCCTCCTTATTACGCGCAAAATAATGATTCCTGACATCTGGGACCCACCGAAAGGGCCTCTGTATTTCGCGAAATAAAGTGCCCCCCGCTGACATGTCAGACCCACCAGCTATCTTCGCACGCAAGGAAGTGCCTCCTTATTACGCACAAAAAAATGAATATTCCCCCTGCCAGCTGGAACCCATCATAGCAGGAGGCTGACTTGTGGGCCTACCAAGTTGACGGGGACGGAGGGCTTTGTCAACTTAGTCAATATGAACGATTCTAGCTCCTGTTACCGTACGATATTCATCCAACGGCCATAGTGCTTCTTCAACCTCTGGTCTTCTTGCTCCAGCCGCCCAAACCAGCGCCGATCGTGCTGCGTGCTCCTGCCTCCCGTGGCCGGCTGTGATGCCGCGGAGGCCTCACCGCCCCCTACTACTCCCACCGCTGGCCAGGCCATCCCTCTACTCACCCACACCCCCTGTTATTTTGCGGCGACAGTAGCCTCACACCGCGGTCGAACCAGTGAACCCTCGTACTCCTCTTCGCGTGGGCATCCACTGCTGCGTCTTCCCCGGCTCCGAGTCGTCCCCTTCCTAGTCCTCGCCGTCGTCCACCGCCCTGGTGCTCTTGGCGCGGCATGGTCAACATGGTCAATGACCAACTTCCATCGGAAGAGTACTATACGTGGAGAGGCTGACAGCTGGGTCCACGGCAGCCGCAAGGAAGTGCCTCCTTATTACGCGGAAAATAATTATTCCTCCACCTGACAGCGGGGACCCACCGGACGGGCCACCAGTATTTTGCGAAAAAATCGTTTCCCCTGACTGCTGGGACCCACCGGACGGGCCACCGTATTTCGCGAAAAAAACTTCCCCCCGCTGTCAGCTCGGACCCATAGGAAGTGCCTCCTTATTACGCACAAAAAAATGAATACTCCCCCGGCTAGCTGGGACCCACCTTGCTGGGAGACTGAGTTGTGGGCCTACTAAGTTGACGGGGACGAAGGGCTTTGTCAACTTAGTCAATATGAACGATTCTAGCTCCAGTGACCGTACGATGGCCATCCAACGGCTGTAGTGCTTCAACCTCTGGTCTTCTTGCTCCAGCCGCCCAAAGCAGCGCCGGTCGTGCCGCATGCTCCTGCCTCCCGTGGCCGGCTGTGCTACCGCAGAGGCCTCACCGCCCCCTACTATTCCCAGCGCTGGCCAGGTCCTGTGGCGATGGCAGCCTCACACCGCAGCCGAACCAGTGAACCCTCGTAGTCCTCTCCGCGCGGGCTTCCACTGCTGCGTCGTCCCCTTCCTAGGCCTCGCCGTCGTCCACCGCCGTGGTACTCTCCGCACGGCGTGGTCAACGTGGTCAAGGAACGACTTCCATCGGAAGAGTACTGTATGTGGAGAGGCTGACAGCTGGGTCCACGGCCACAGCCCAGTTTTTTTGTGATTTGCCAAGTAAGTCGCTTTGTCAGGCATGTTGGGCTACAAATCTTTCAAGACGAGGAGAGCTTTCATTCGGCTGGCCGAGAAAATGGCCCATCAGTAATGAGCAATGGGTTGTACAGTTTTAAAACACATCAAACTGGCAATTAGTTTCAAATATCTTTTTTTTCATTTCAAGATTTTAAATTACATTAATTTTTATGCGTGGAGAATTTGTTGGATTTTATATTGATATACATTTATTTTTAAAATCAGTTTGGATGTGAGTCGAAATTTCAGGATTAAAAACAGTTCGGACCGCACCGAAATATGCAAAATTTTGTATAATTTTTTAACCGTTGCCACAATATGGGTTGTAGTGCTAACAAAAAGAATATGGGCTCCAAAAAAACCTTAAGAATTAGCAAATGGGCTGTAAATTATTAGAAATAATGGCAGATGGGTTGTATGTTGTTTTCCACAGATTTGAGGCTTTCCTAAAAAAAAGGTTGATGCACAAGCACTGACTGTTGGATGTCCATCCAACGGCCGTCGCGCTTCTTCAATCTCTGCTCTTCCTGCTCCAGCCGCTCAAACAAGCGCTGGCGGGACTGCCTGCTCCCTCCTCCTCGCGGCCGGCTGTGCTACCACGCAGGCCTCACCGCCCGACCGTACTCCCATCGCTGTCCTAGCCATCCCTCTACTCACCCACACCTGCTGTTATTCTCCGACGACGGCAGACGAACCAGTAAACCCTCGTACAGTCGTACTCCCCTCCGCGTGGGAAACAACTGCCGATTCTTCCCTGCCTCCGTGTCGTCCCTTTCCTAGGCATCGCCGTCGTCCACCGCCCTGGTGCTCTCGGCGCGGCGTGGTCAACGTGGTCAAGGAACGACTTCCATCGGACGTGGACTGTACGTGGAGAGGCTGACAGCTGGGTCCACGGCCGCAGCAAGGAAGTGCCTCCTTATTACGCGGAAAATAATGATTCCTCCACCTGACATCTGGGACCCACCGGACGGACCACTGCATTTCGTGAAAAAAAACGTTTCCCCTGACTGCTGGGACCCATCAGCTACATCTTCGCATGCAAGGAAGTGCGTCTGGGCAAAAAAACGATTCACCCCCTGACTACTGGGACCCACCAGCTACATCTTCGCAGGCAAGGAAGTGCCTGATAGTCGGGACCCACCTGGTCGAAGCGTATGTAGCATTGTCATTCTGGTTGCGAACGTGTACGTACATACTGGTCGATGTAGAGGCGCGCACGTGTCGTAGTAGAGGCGTGCATGTGTCGTAGTAGAGGCGCGCACGTAGCATGAACACGTACGTACAGCGGCCAGGGTGCAAGAAAGAAAATACGGCCACGTATGTGTACATACGGGCGGGGTCTCGAACGCCTACTCACGCATACGTACGGCCAGGGCTCGTGTACATGGCTGGGTCGGAACGGAGAAACAGCATCGTCGTCATGTTCATGGGGAGGCAACGGAATGCGTCGTGTTCATGGGGAGGCAACAGAATGCGTCGTGTTCATCGGGAGGGCTTGGACAGAACAGGCGATGGAAACGAGGCCTGGCGTACCGCAGAATGAAGGAAATGGCCTTGTGTTCGACCGGCCACGTTCGAAACGGGATCCTGTTCATCGGGAGCGGTCTGGCGTACCGCAAAACGGAGGAAACGGACCTCCTGCGGTCGAAACGGGGGTCCTGTTGATCGGGAGGGGTGTGGCGTACAGAAAACGGACGAAACGGACTTGTGTTGGAGCGCTACGATCAAAACGGGGGTCCTGTTCATCGGGAGGGGTGTGGCGTACCGCAAAACGGGACTCCACGGGATACTGTTCATCTCCACCGTCGACCCCCTCCAGCCTCCACGAGCTACTGTTCATCCACCGTCGACCTCCTCCAGCCTCCACCCGCGACTGTTCATCCACGGGCTCCTGTTCATCCAGCCTCCACCGCGTGCTACTCCACCGGCTACTGTTCAACCAGCCCTCTCCACGGGCTCCTATTCAACCACCCCTCCACAGGCTACTGTTCATCCTGCCCTCCATCGTCTACTGTTCATCCTGCCCTCCACGGGGTGGTGCTATTCATCCGGCCCTCCATGGGGTCTTGTTCATCCAGCCCCAACCGGCTCGATCGATCGGGGTCCTGTTCATCAAGAGGCAACACCACGGGGTCCTGTTCATCCACCCCCACCGGGAACTGTTCATCCAACCCCCCCCCCCCCAACACTCACTGTTCATCCAGAGGCAGCATCGATCGGCTTCAGTTAGCAGCAGTAGCGAAGGAATCGCTCGATCGGGTTCAGTTAATAGCCATCGATCGATCGCTCAGGTTCAGTAACATGTAGCCTGCAGTGCAATCGCTCGGGTTCAGTTACAGCCCAACGCCTCGCTCGGGTTCAGTTAGAGCCAACGCCTCGCACACATGCGCGTACGTGTACGAGAGAAACGTGCATCGCTCGGCCCCCGACCTCCCACCGTAACCGGGACCTCCTCGAAATTTTCCTCCCCCTTGCTTCTACCACGATTTTTTCCGTCATGGACGGCCCAAAGAATGTCATTCAGCTGCGTCTCCGGCCCGCCCAGGACGAAAAGCCCATTTTCTGTCATGATTTTTTGTCATAGAAGTAGGAGCCCAGCACATCTATGATGATACCAGGTTTTGTCACAATTATCGTCATAGAAGTGTCATATGTATGACAGAAAAAATTTCGTTCGGCCCAAAATGTCACGGGTGTGTCTTTTTTTGTAGTGCATACATCAAGTGTTCTTAAATCTTTAAAGACTCAATCCGATAAGATAACTTCGAAGGGGAAACTCAGTCCATTACAAGAGAGTAGAAGGGGAGAAACATCATAAGATCCAACTATAATAGCAAAGCTCGCGATACATCAAGATCGTGCCACCTCAAGAACATGAGAGAGAGAGAGAGAGATCAAACACATAGCTACTGGTACATACCCTCAGCCCCGAGGGAGAACTACTCCCTCCTCGTCATGGAGAGTAGCGGGATGATGAAGATGGCCACCGGAGAGGGATTCCCCCTCCGGTAGGGTGCCGGAACGGGTCTAGATTGGTTTTCGGTGGCTACGGAGGCTTCTGGCCATAGAACTCCCGATCTATTGTGCTCCCTGGTCGCTTTAGGGTATATGGATATATATATATATATAGGCGGAAGAAATACATCAGGGGAGCCACGAGGGGCCCACGAGTGTGGAGGGCGCGCCCAGGGGGGTGGGCGCGCCCCCCTACCTCGTGGCTGCCTCGAAGCTTCCTTGACGTGGAATCCAAGTCTCCCGGGTTGCTTTCCTTCAAAAATAAGTTCCGTGAAGTTTCAGGTCAATTGGACTCCGTTTGATTTTCCTTTTCTGCGATACTCTAAAACAAGGAAAAACAGAAACTGGCACTGGGCTCTAGGTTAATAGGTTAGTCCCAAAAATCATATAAAATAGCATATAAATGCATATAAAACATCCAAGGTTGATAATATAATAGCATGGAACAATCAAAAAATATAGATACGTTGGAGACGTAACAAAGAGATGTGGGGCGTGCATGTTTTCAATGATTTAGACTACCAAACACGGCATGCAATGGTTAGTTCATTGCATGCAATGCTATTAATTAGCAAATAAATATTAATTTCTCTCGTTTTCCCCTCTTCCTTGGTACGGTGCACAATCTAAGATGACTTATTCACTAGACGGAGGGAGTATATAAAATCGTACCAATAGTTAAAACCAAGTGTTACTACTACACCAAACAAGTTCAAAACGAGAAACTGGACCCACTCACGGCACGGCACACCTGTCTCATTTGGTCTGTCGGTCAAAGCGCTTCCTCTTCTTGGCATAACAATAGAGTACAATAATTTTTTTAGAATGCTCTTGGCATGTCGCTAACATGTGATGATTTAACCGACCTCAATAGACGGCAAAAACACCAGCCCGCCGCACTTTGAGAGAGACGAGGAGCGAGAAGCGATACGGGCTGGTGGATTACTAGAGCTAGGTGTCACACGGAGGCCAAAAAATATGGTGATAGCGTGGGTTGGCCACGTACAGTATGATGTAACCACACTGGGTTGTCGTGTTTCGTACTCTTCCGGTCTACTATGGAGATGATTGGTTGATTTTATATCGCTAAGTATAAAATACTATGAGTGCAGATGCTCCACCATGAGGTTCCTTGCTCCTTCTCGGACGTCGGGAATCTATGTTCTTCCACCCTTTTTTGACATGAGCTTTGTTCATCCTTTTGCCAACACACGGGACATCTAGCATCAAGGTGCACGTGTCATGCAAGAAAATGGATATAAGCAGTGCGTAAGTGAGTCGTGCACTATGATGGCACCTAGTACTACATAATATTTTTCCTCCTCGATGGCACGTGAATACTGCATGTACTCAATGATGGAGCACGATGGTAGCCATGGACTGATGGACATGGTCGGCCCTTTTTGGCGAGAGTACTGAATACATATTAAATTTGATGTGTCCTGTCAACTCTCAGAACGACGAGAAGCACACACTGAATGACGGAGCACGGGATGGTAGCCATGGACATGGTCAACCCTTTTTGGAGACTAATGCACTATCGACTGTAGTACCATCATCATTGTTCGACTTTCGAAAGAGACGAGAGAAGTTAATGTTTATTTGCTAATTAATAGCATTGCATGCAATGAACTAACCACTGCATGTCATGTTTTCTAGTCTCAAGTCATTAAAAGCATGCACACCCACATCTCTTTGGTTGATATGTCAAGAAACAAGAAACGAGGTAGAAGTTAACGCACCGCGCCTAAGTATTTTGGGATTATTTGGTTTTCGTAAGATGACACCTAGACGGAGGGAGTATTATACTTGAAGGCTACAAGGTTGGCTATAGATGATGTGGCAGTGTCATGTAGCCATCAGTTGGTTATACTATTAACCATGCTCTTATAATACTCCTATATTTAGGAACGGAGGGAGTAGTTGGCATGCATGATACTACCTATAATACTCCCATTACAACCAGCCTGGTAGAATTAAAATACCTAATCTAAATGGTCGCCGCCCGATCTCTTTGTCCTCCTCCAGCATCCGGCAGAAGAAGAATCGAGCAAGACACCAGCTGTATTCGTCGGTGTCGCCTCGGCGGTGGCCTTCATGGGATACAATCGACAGCGGCCTCCCGTGTTCTACTTTTCCTCGATGATGGCGGCGGGCGGGGACGTGCTGCCCGTCACCTCGTCCACATTCGCATAGCCGCATCACCTCGTCGACATCTGTGGCGGCTTCTTTCTCTGCCTGCATGTCACGGCTATGCGTGCGTCGACGGCGGATGGCGCAGTCGCAGACACTGGAGGCGCTGTACGACGCGGCCGCATCGAGGGCAGCGACGATGCCTGTGCCGCCGTGCTCCCCAACAACCCGGCATGGAGCAAGTCGGCACTCTTCCTCGAGCTGTATTGGATAGGCCAGCTGCAGAACCACGCGCTGGCTTAGTGCGGCAACTACCTCCGACGGGCTAGGCTAGGTAGGTGGAGAAGTGAGCAGCCGGGCTCGGAGGGCCACCCAAACGTCTTTTATGCCGGAGAACTGCTCTTCCTGCTCGTCGGATGCCGACGAAAGAGTGGACAAAATGGTGGAAGGAGGATCTTGGCCGGCGTCCTGCTCCTGAACGGACGTGTGTGGCCGGAGTTGGTTTCTCGCATTCCACGCTGGTTTCTATATCTATATCTATACTACTATATAGTGTACCAATTTTAAGTAGGACTAAGAACATCAATCATAACCGTTGATCTTCTAAATCCAACGGCCAATATCAGTCGGATTCGCATGAACAGTACACTGCTGCTACCTCACCTGTGTTCTAGAACAATCAAGACGGAGGGATGTGATGGTTGCTTGTCCGTTTATTTTACCAGACCACTTATTAGTGGTTGGGTTTTGTGATATGACGGCTTTACTGCCGCGAGACTCGCGTGCAGCGCCGCCCTCTACACTAGTACTACATCGGTCGTGGTTTATTAGTCCCCATTGAATTTGGCTGAGGATTTAACTGACAAAATGTTAGTGCATGTCAACAAAAACTATATTGTTGGATTAGTATTTGAACATAGGTTTCAATGATATAATTTTAGGTGACATGCATCAACATTTATTGTACTATATATAATGTTAGTTCAATTTTTGGCCGTACTAATCTATGGCCCTATTTGGATACTCTAACTTAGCTAGAGGTTAGAGTTAGTTTCTAGCTCATGACTAACCCTGAACTAACTCTAGCTAAAGAGGTGTTTGGATGACAGGGTTAGATTGACAATAAATGCACTTGATGGAGAGAGAAAAGTGGTTTTTTAGTGGCCCCACGAGAACTAGCTCCAATTAGCACCACTTGGCTGGCGAGATAGAGAGTGAAAAGTGATTTTTCAGTGGGCCCCATGAGAACTAGCTCCAATTAGCACCTCTTGGGTGGGATAGTTTTTTGGGTGGGTTAGATGCAACTAGCTCCAATCTAGCCCTCGTGTTTGGATACTTTGGGGCTATTTGAGCACCAACTAGCTCAAACTAACTCTAACTCATGGATCCAAACAGGGCCTATAGTAAGGTGCCCGTGCGTTGCACGGAACAGTTATATTAAGACGTGCCTTGCACGTGTATACATACTAGTAAATATAGGTTTTTGAATGCGGCAAGGAGGCGGGTACAATTGGGAGTGCAGCGGGCGGTGCCCTGGGCCGGTGTGCCGCTTCAAATGGCGGATGCAGTGAGAGGTTGCGTCCGCCTTGACCCCCTTGACGGTGCACGTCACCTTGTGTCCGGATCTCAGATGTCACGTGTACCAGATGAATGACTCCAAGCTCGACCACCATGATGCAAGAGGTGCGAGCCGAGGAATGCTGTTGGAGACACCCTCCTCGTCATCATCTGAGTCCTAGAAGATCTCACCCACATCATCATTAGGCATGCAGCCACCTCCATAGACAACGTGCGCAGAAGGAGTAGATGCGACTGGGGACGCACCACGTCATGGGCACTCCGTACGTGCTCGTGTGCGTGCAGCGTGCGTGCTTTTCCATCGGTGCTAGCTCTAAGGCCGAGGTTGTGGTCGTCTTCGTCTCCGGCTAGTCATTGAGCAACGACGGAAAAGAGGTGTTGCAAGAGATGCGTAGGCGCCGTTGTGTGCGAGCTTCGCCATAGAACAACGAATCGGATGTCACCGCAGATGGTGCACGCCTCCATGCAGCCGAGTGTGTGCGCATGCATGTGTTATTCACGTGCATTCTGCGGCCGAGTGTGTGTGCATGCATATGTTGTGTATGTGTGTTGTGTGCTCCATGTTGTGCGCGTTTGTGCATGAGTTGGATCGACATGAGTTAGTGCGTTGGCGTGTGTACATGCATGGCTGCATGCGTCCTGTACATCCGTGGCTTCTTGCATGGTTATCAATATAAACTAATAAAATATCTTCAACTTAGCATCCTGATGTATCGTCTCTAGTGGTTAGCGAAGAGTTCATGTTCTTTTATTTGTTTATAGGCGGGCAGCCGACAAAAAAACAGGGGAAAATGCGCAAGGTTCCTTGCAGATGCTCCACTGCGAGGTTCCTTGCTCCTTCTCGGTCGTCGGGAATCTGTGTTCTTGCACTCTTTTTTTACGTGAGCTTTGTTCATCCTTTTGCCAACACACGAGACATCTAGCATCAAGGTGCATGTGTCATGCAAGAAAATGGAGATAATCAGATAAGCAGTGCGTAAGTGAGTCGTGCACTTCGATGGCACCTACTCCTATATGCAATATTTTTTCTCCTCGATGGCACGTGAATAGTGCACGTACTCAATGACGGAGCACGGGATGGTAGCCATGACATGGTCAACCCTTTTTTGGAGAGAGTACGTACTAAATAACTTTGATGTGTCCCGTCAACTCGTAGAACGACGAGAAGCTTGCTTACTGCGCCTTCTCCCTCGCCAACGCGTGCGCGGTGGCTCTCAGCACGAGGAGAAACTTTTGCTTACAAGCGGTGGATGTGCGGCAGTTTATTTGGTGTCAGATTGCCAGAAGTACTACTATAGTAGAACCATTATTGTTCGACTTCCGGAAGAGGCGAAGAGCCAAGCGCAAGGCTAGCCATAGTGGGAATAACATAAGTAGGAGTACCTCCTTTTTATTTATTCTAGAAACAACCACACGCGAATATTGGACGGTAGCAGCACAGCAACTGAATCAAAAATCGAAACCTTCCCGCCCAGCGCCAGCTGAGCCCGCCGCTCCACATTAATGGTAAGTCAGGGCGACGCGACCTCTCACTGCTTCCGCCGTTGAAGCGGCGCGCTAACCGAGGGCACCGCCCGCTGCACACCCGGCATTTCAGACTACACATACTTTGTGAGACAAAAGGTGGGGCCCTTATTAATGATATAGTATTATACTAAAGGGACTAACTATTGTAAGCAGGCTCCGTATTAGGTTGGTTCTAGATGATGTGTCAACTTCATATAGCTGGATGTTGGGTATACTATTAACCATGCTCTAAGTGTGGTGTGAGTCGAAAAATTTACTAAGTCATTAATTAATAATTAACGGACGCCTTAATTACTTAGTCGTTTCTGATTCTTTTGGATAGTGGGGCTATTATTGACTTGGACGTGGGGATTGGGCCAAAGGCCTGCTATTATACTACTTGGTCTTACTTGCCCGACCGACCTAACAGGCTCTACCCTAGTCGCCGCTGTATCATATGGTTTCGCACCATTCCAGATCTTAGCGCCGCCACGCAATTCTTCTCCATCCCTCCTTCCGGCATGCACCACGAGAAGGGACAACAGTCCTCCGAACCCCGCCTTTCGTGATCCTGTACGGGAGAGGGGCGATCAGGTTTTTGGGGAGCACACTCCTGCGACTGCTGCCAGCGAGGACTTCCTCAACAATAGCCTTCTTCCTCGACCTTGGTAACCTCTTCATCAACGACACGAGTGACAACATCAACCACAATGGTTCTACTCCCGCTGTATAGTATGTGATCATGTCCTCCTGGTTTAGTCCGCATCATTACTTTGATCTTTGCAATTGTCGTCATGATCTATTTACTATTGATTTGGATTACATCTCATAGTAAATTACTAATATATTCAACAATCCAATCCAAAAACCTGACTATAGGAAATTTACTCCGAGTGGTTTTGTTGCACTTTTGAAGCCGCCTACTTTTAAGGGGGTGCAATATAAAAGGTGGCGCACAAGAGCAGTATATTGGTTTCAGATAATGTACTGCTATGACACCACTAAGGGTAAGCCTGAGGGCGATCTAAATCCTAAACAGCAGGAAGCTTTTGAGAACATGGATACCCTCTTCAAAGACGCCTTGCTGAGTGTTCTTGATGATTCCATTGTGGATTCATATATGTCGTTTGACAGCAGCAAAGACATGTGGGCTGCGCTCGAGGCCACGTTTGGGGCCTCGGGCGCTAGCAACGAGTTGTACATCATGGAGCAATTCTGTGACTACAAGATGACTGATGAGTGCTCTGTTGTTCAGCAGACTCATGAGATACAGTCACTCGCTAAGGAACTTGAGTACTTCAAGTGTGTGTTGCTGGACAAATTTGTTGCTCGGACCATCATTGCCAAGCTTCCACCTTCGTGGAACGATTTTGCTACTTCTCTGAAAAACAAGAGACATGAGTTCTCTGTTTCGGGTCTCATTAGCACTCTTCATTTTAAAGAGAAGGCGAGAGCAAAAGACACACGTGGTTGGGTCGCTCAGGGAGCTTCTAGTGCCCACATGGTACACGAGAAGAACTTCCAGCCCAACCAGCCCCAAAACAACAAGAACAAATCTCAGGGGGAAAGCAAGTTTGATGCAAAGAACAAGTCGTCACATTCTACCAACTTCAAGAAGAATTCTCATAATGGGAAGGGATACAAACCTCAATTTTGGTAGCACCGCACAAAACTTATATGGCTGCATCTTCCTGCTGTCAGCTAACCTCATGGTGCTCCAGGTATTCCTACATTCGTAACTAGGTACAATCACCACCGCAAGATGAAATAAGCTTATTCGTACGTTGACTTGCTGATTGCAGTGCAGAACGATCATGTCATGTGTGGAGTAGCAAACAAGCAGTGCAGCCGAAGGTGGAAATCAACCAAGGACTTATGAAATTATATATAATCTTCCTCAGGCAGGTCAGTATCCCCTTCGTCCAGATGATCATGTTTTGTCATGCCGAGCTACACCGGTAAACTTCATCATCACCGTCGCCACGCCGTCGTGCTGACGGAACTCTCCCTCGGCCTCAACTGGATCAAGAGTTCGAGGGACGTCATCAAGCTGAACGTGTACTGATCGCGGAGGTGCCGTACGTTCGGTACATGGATCGGTTGGATCGCGAAGACGTTCGACTACATCAACCGCATTACTAAACGCTTCCGCTTTCGGTCTACGAGGGTACGTAGACACACTCTCCCCTCTCGTTGCTATGCATCTCCTAGATAGATGTTGCGTGATCGTAGGAAAATTTTGAAATACTACGTTCCCCAACACACCAGGTGTAGTCAAACTCGATTCAACTAAAGTTGGAGAAACATACACCTGCCAGCCACCTGTGTGTGAAGCATGTCGGTAGAACCAGTCTCATGAACGCGGTCATGTAATGTCGGTCCGGGCCGCTTCATCCAACAATACCGCCGAATCAAAGTAAGATGTTGCTGGTAAGCGGTATGACTATTATCGCCCACAACTCTTTGTGTTCTACTCGTGCATATATCATCTATGCATAGACCTGGCTCGGATACTGCTGTTGGGGAACGCAGTATTTCAAATTTTTTACCTACGATCACGCAAGATCTATCTAGGAAATGCATAGCAACGAGCAGGGAGAGTGTGTCCACGTACCCTCATAGACCGAAAGCAGAAGCGTTGAGTAACGCGGTTGATGTAGTCGAACGTCTTCGCGATCCAACCGATCCAAGCACCGAACATACGGCACCTCCGCGTTCAGCACGCGTTCAGCACACGTTCAGCTCGATGACGTACCTCGAGCTCTTGATCCAGTTGAGGCAAAGGGAGAGTTCCGTCAGCATGACAGCATGGCGAGGTGATGATGATGTTACCGGCGCAGGGCTTCGCCTAAGCGCTACGACGATATGACTGAGGTGTGTAACTATGAAGGGGGCACCACACACGGCTAAGAGAAGACTTGGTGTGTCTTTGGGGTGCCCCCTCCCACGTATATAAAGGGGGGAGGAGAGGAGGCCGGCCCTAGAGGGGGCGCGCCAAGGGGGAGCCCTACTTGGACTCCCGGTCCAAGTAGGATTCTCCCCCCCCCCTTTCCTATTCCCACTAGGAGAAGGATGGAAGGAGGAGGAGAAGAGAAGGAAAGGGGGGCCGGCCCCCCAACCCTAGTCCAATTCGGTTTAGGCTAGGGGGCGTGCGCCACCACCTGGCCGCCGCCTCCTCTCTCCACTAGGGCCCATGAAGGCCCATTAACTCCCCGGGGGGTCCGGTAACCCCCGGTACTCCGGAAAATGCTCGAATATTTCTGAAACCATTTCGGTGTCCAACATAACCTTCCAATATATCAATCTTTATGTCTCGACCATTTTGAGACTCCTCGTCATGTCCGTGATCTCATCCAGGACTCTGAACAAACTTCGGTTCATCAAATCACATAACTCATAATACAAATCGTCATCGAACATTAAGCGTGCGGACCCTACGGGTTCGAGAACTATGTAGACATGACCGGGACACATTTCCGGTCAATAACCAATAGCGGAAGCTGGATGCTCATATTGGTTCCTACATGTTCTATGAAGATCTTTATCGGTCAACCCGCATAAGAACATACGTTGTCCCTTTGTCATCGGTATGTTACTTGCCCGAGATTCGATCATCGGTATCATCATACCTAGTTCAATCTCATTACCGGCAAGTCTCTTTACTCATTCTGTAATGCATCATCCCATGGCTAACTCATTAGACACATTGCTTGCAAGGCTCATAGTGATGTGCGTTACCGAGAGGGCCCAGAGATACCTCTCTGATACACGGAGTGACAAATCCTAATCTCGATCTATGCCAACTCAACAAACACCATCGGAGTCACCTGTAGAGCATCTTTATAATCACCCAGTTACGTTGCGACATTTCATAGCACACAAGGTGTTCCTCTGGTATTCGGGAGTTGCATAATCTCATAGTCATAGGAACATGTATAAGTCATGAAGAAAGCAATAACAATAAAACTAAGCGATCATTATGCTAAGCTAACGGATGGGTCTTGTCCATCACATCATTCTCTAATGATGTGATCCCATTCATCAAATGACAACACATGTCTATGGTTAGGAAACTTAACCATATTTGATTAACGAGATAGTCTAGTAGAGGCATACTAGGGACACTTTGTTTGTCTATGTATCCACACATGTACTAAGTTTCTGGTTAATACAATTCTAGCATGAATAATAAACATTTATTATGATATAAGGAAATGTAAATAACAACTTTATTATTGCCTCTAGGGCATATTTCTTTCAAATGGGTCTTTTCCTTGGGCCAAGTTTTTTTACCGGATGACCCAAACAAACGAAACGGGTCTCCCGGTTGGAGTTGGCCTAAGCTTCATTTGGATGTCCGTATTGAAGAGCTCACAAACGAAATGGGCCTCCCGGTTGGAGTTGGCCTAAGCTTCATTTGGATGTCCGTATTGGAGAGCTTTGTATTAAATTGAGTAAATTGCTCGAAAAAACATCACAATTGGGGACCCTAATTCACAAAACCACCACCATTGTTCTGGCAGTTTTCAGAAAACACTGAATGAGCAATTGGAGTTGTTTGAGTGAAAATCTGACCAATGGGTCCCGATTACAAGTGCCATGTGGCCCGGGTAAAGACGGTGCTCGTCACACGCCATTAGAAAGTTTCACTCCATGTTAAGCTACACGTAGGACTCACCCATTAGTGTGTTTGCTCCTCCGTCTTTCTCGAGCATTCTTGCGAACACCTCCCGTGCGCCGCCGCCGTCGTCTCCATCATGGAGCTCGAAAGATGGTGATTTTGTGAATTATAGTCCCCAATTGTGATGTTTTTTTTGCAATTTACTCGTATTAAATTGGACTTGAATATCAATTCGCTGTACCTCGTTCCTTCTTTCCCATGGCTTCCATGACTTTCCAATCTTCATTCTAGTAGGTATCTACTCCCTATGTTCCAAAATAGATGACTCAATAGAATAAGATAGGAATAGGGTGATAATGAGTTTGAATCATATTGAAAGGAATTGAAGGACATATTTATGAGGGTACGCTTCTTGCGGTTACTGAGCTCTTTTGGTATGCTACCATTGACCGAAACCAAACAAGTTTAAATTCCAAATCACTAGTTTGGTTGTTCATTAAATTGGCTCATGGAATCTTAGGCCGAGTTCTTTTGACCAATTCTCCGAGAATCTTGAGAATCGATCCTCCATCTAGTTTCTCTCAGAATCTTGTACCCATAGTTTTTTTACAATATTAGCTATCACATCCTAAATAGCTAGGATTATAAAAAATATATGGTTTCAAGATTCTGGGTGAAGCTGGGTGGAGGGTCGATTCTCAAGATTATGAGAGAATTATCGGCCAAAAGAATTAGGCCTTAGTCAGGCTTCAATACCAAATATTGTTTGGACGATTAATTTTGAAATGCATATTTACACAAGTATTCCTCAAATTTTCATAACATACAGACATGTATCTCATGTATATTGTTCAAACTGCATCATCAATTGCAATGGCAATTGGGACAAAAAACAAAGAGGAGGCGAGCACAATCAAGCATGGGATCAAATCTCACGAATCACCTCTGATCAGCTAGAATTTCAACCTTCATTTCTAAGGTCTACCGGTTTCAAACGAATTGATGTTCTATAGGTCACCGATGGTGAGTTGGTACGAGTGTTGCGACGTACCTATTGTTCGCTATCATTGGTCTAGGTGGGTGATAGTGATTTAGGACGCCGACGCTCCATGGTCGCTGTCAAATCGCCCATGCTCCGTCTATGCAAGTGCGAGGACAAAATGGATCGGTGAAAGCAACAATAAGCTAGAAGCAAAATCACAAGCCAAAATGTCTTGGTGGAGACACCCTGCACCCTCTAGTAATAGCATGCGTGACTCAACTGAGATGCGTCTTCCGCACCATGCAATCGATAATGATCCGACAGTGGATGACGAATAACTTTATTTTGTTGATTGTAGCATCCTTGACGCTATTTGGCACCATAGTCCATGTTCAGTCCGCGGCCTGGCTCGATCCCGACTACGCCAACAATCAAACTGTTATGGTGGATTGGTCCTTTTTAACAGAGTACAAACACAAATGCTCATACATCACCCTTATGAATCACTATTAGAAAAAGGGTCAAATGTGAAGCACATTAGTGCCGGTTTGAATTTGAGCCGGCACTAATGTGTCCATTAGTGCCGGTTCCAATGGCTAGGCAAGCGGACATCATTAGTATCGGTTTGTGGCGAACCTTTAGCACCGGTTCGTGCCATGAACCGGTACTAAAGTGAGTGGTGGCAGGATGTTGTCAGTCCGGGGTCCCTCCAGCACCTTTAGTACCGGGTCGTATCACGAACCAGTACTAAAGTGTAACGCCCACGATGCGGCTATATCTCCCACGTGTCGAAGCACGACTTAGAGGCATAACCGTATTGTAAGCAATGTCGCAAGTGGGGTAATCTTCACACAACCCATGTAATGAATAAGGAAAAGAGGTACATAGTTGGCTTACAATCGCCACGTCACACAATGCATAAATATATCATTACAATCATCTAGATACAATCAAGGTCCGACTATGGAACCAAAATAAAGACAACCCCAAATGCATAATATGACCCCGATCGCCCCAACTGGGCTCCACTACTGATCGTCTGGAAAGGAAATGTAGTATCGTCCTGAGTCCTCATCGAACTCCCACTTGAGCTTAGTCGAATCTCCTGGAGCGGTATCATCGGTCCCTACATCTGGTTTTGAAGTAATATGTGAGTCACGAGGACTCAGCAATCTCACACCCTTGCGACCAAGACTATTTAATCTTATAGGTAGGGAAAAGGTATGAGGTGGAGCTGCAGCAAGCACTAGCATATATGGTGGCTAAACATATGCAAAAGAGAGCGAGAAGAGAAGGCAAAGGCACGGTCGATAAACTATGATCAAGAAGTGATCCTAGAACAACCTACGTTCAAGCATAACTCGAGACCGTGTTCTCTTCCCGGACTCCGCTGAAAAGAGACCATCATGGCCACACACTCTGTTGATTCATTTTAATTAAGTTAAACTTCAGGTTTTCTACAACCGGACATTAACAAATTCCCATCTACCCATAACCACGGGCACGGCTTTCGAAAGATCAAACCCCTGTAGGGGTGTCCCAACTTAGCCCATCAAAAGCTCTCACGGCCAACGAAGGATATTCCTTCTCCCAAGACAATCCGATCAGACTCGGAATCCCGGTTACAAGACATCTCGACAATGGTAAAACTAAACCAGCAAAGCCACCCGAATGTGCCGACAAATCCCGATAGGAGCTGCACATATCTCGTTCTCAGGGCACACCGGATTGTCCAAGGTTCCGGTAGGCCAGCCCAGAGTTGCCCCTGGTGGCCACCGGCAGCTGACAGGTTGGACCAACACTCAGAGGAGCACTGGCCCTGGCGTTTAAAATAAAGATGACCCTTGAGTCCGTGGAACCCAAGGGAAAAAGAGGCTAGGTGGTAAATGGTAAAACCAATGTTGGGCATTGCTGGAGGAGTTTTATTAAAGGCGAACTGTCAAGGGGTTCCCATTATAACCCAACCGTGTAAGGAACGCAAAAATCAAGGAACATAACACCGGTATGACAGAAACTAGGGCGGCAAGAGTGGAACAAAACACAAGGCATAAGGCCGAGCCTTCCACCCTTTACCCAGTATATAGATGCATTAAGAATAGACAAGATATATAATGATATCCCAACAATAAACATGTTCCAACAAGGAACAAACTCCAATCTTCACCTGCAACTAGCAACGCTATAAGAGGGGCTGAGAAAAGCGGTAACATAGCCAAACAACGGTTTGCTAGGACAAGGTGGGTTAGAGGTTTGACATGGCAATATGGGAGGCATGATAAGCAAGTGGTAGGTATCGTAGCATAGGCATAGCAATAGAGCGAGCATCTAGCAAGCAAAGATAGAAGTGATTTCGAGGGTATGGTCATCTTGCCTGCAAAGTTCTCTGAGGTGACATTAGCTTGATCCTCGTAAGCATACTCAACGGGTTCCTCGATCACATACTCGTCTCCCGGCTCTAACCAAAGCAAGAACACAAGCAAAGGGAGACACAATCAACCACGTGCAATGCACAAACAACATGATGCAAAACATGGCATGATATGCGGGATGTGATATGTGATGCATATGCATGTTTCGGAAAGGAAAGATTGAACTCGGCCTCAACTTGGAAAACCAAGAGTGCCACTGGAAAGATGAGTTGATTTTGGTCGAAATCGATATAAAGATCACCGGAATCGGATGCACGGTTTGCAAATGACAAGCAAAACAAATATGGCACCGATCTGCGATTAACAGCACGAGGCCATCTAAATGCATCAAGAACAACAAGCTACTACACTCTAACATAGCAGCAAACCACATGGCATGGATCCACTCAAGATGCTTGACAAAATATTAACACCGAGCTATGGCTAATTCACTCAATATCAGGTTCAAACAAGCATGGCAAAAGTGCAAAAGATATCAGGTTACAGACTTAGTGAAAAATAACAACATGTCAGGAATTAAAATCGGGAAGCAATGTTTAGAGCAAGATAACAATATGCTACAGGAACATATCATGGCAAAGCAAGGCATTGCATGAAGATACTCAAAGCATACAACAAAAGTCCCTTACTGACCATAAGCCAAAAGGGGTCAGAAAATACAATGGCAACCATGTGAACATAGCAAGTTTCGTTAACAGATTCAGACTTAGCAGAAAACTGGAACATGGCAAAAACAGATTCACGTAGGCATGTTTACGAGCTCGATGCACTCACCACAAGGCATTGCATGACAAACTAAGCATACACCCAGCAAGTAGACATGGCATAGAAGCTACATGGCAAGAACAACCTCATAGCATGCATGGATCAACTACAACAACCTCGGCAAAAATGCTTAACACGTAAACAATCTGCCAGGAACATTTTATAGCAAAAGTAGAGCTCGATTGAGTCAAGCTAGGATGCTCCATAATTGCAAACAAAGACATGGATGGATAGAGCATAACATTATCTCAAAATCATCCATACTGATCATGCTCAAAAGAGGCATGGATCTCTCTGTAGCAACAAGAATACATGGCATAAAAATATTAACAGGGCAAAGACTTAGAAGATTTCTAAGTCCCTGAAATCAGCAACATTACGAGAGCTACTTTATATGCTTGTGCTAGTCACCACAAAGATCACAAAAATACATGGCATACACCCCTGTAAAGATGGCATGGCATACTTCAAAACACATATAGGGCTCAAGATCATAGGAGGCACACATTAAACATGGCAAAAATGACAAATGTCCAATCTCTGCTAAGAATCTGAAACTAACATTGCATAGCACTCTTGCAACAGCATTTAGGGCATCAAGATGAACTCAAATGGACATGGTGCAATGGAATGAAATGAAGTACTCATCGAGACGAACAATTTGACATGCTTCACGCCCAAAACGGAACCACGGATGTAGAGATATGGCATGATGAAAAATGCAAAAAAAATATTGGAACTAGGGCAAAATTAGGTCAACCTCTCAGATCCAGATCGGGCATGCGGATCGAGGTCGCCGGAATAGTGCTCGCCGAAGCCGGAGTTGACGCCGGAGTCGAGGGAGAGGAGTGGATCCGGCCGGGGAAGGAGGGCGCGGCGGCTCCGGTGGTCGGAGTCGGTGGGTGGCGACACCGGACGATGAGGCAGTGACGGGGCGGCGCCGGAGTTTGGTCGCCGGGGCGACGCGGCGAGGTCGCCGGCCGGCGCGGGATGAAGGCGGCGGCGGGGACCCGGGCGCCAGCGAGGTCGGGCGACCGCGGGCGGGCGAGGACGCCGGGAGACGCGGGCGGTGGTGCGCGGATGGGCCGCGGGGGCCCGGTTCGGGCTCTGCAGGCCTCGGCGGCGGCGGGTCGGTGGCGATGACGTGGCACAGCACGATTCGTCGGTGGCGGCGGCGCGGACGCGTCCGACGGCGCGAGGAGAGGGAGAGACTAGGGTTTGATCCGAAATTTCGGGGGAGATGCCTTTTTATAGGTAGAGGGAGCTAGGAGGCTCCAAATTGAGCACGGTTTTCGGCCACGCGATCGTGATCGAACGACCTAGATGATGGAGGGGGTTTAGGTGGGTTTTGTGCCACCTTGGAGAGGTGTTGGGCTGCAACACACACGAGGCCTTCTCGGTTCCTCGGTTAACCGTTGGAGTATCAAACGAAGTCCAAATGGCACGAAACTTGGCAGGCGGTCTACCGGTAGTAAACCAAGGCCGCTTGGCAAGTCCCGGTCCAATCTGAGAAAGTTTAACACCCGCACACGAAGAAAGGTAAAAGGGGACACCGGAGGACATAGGAGCGTCGGAATGCAAAACGGACAACGGGGAAAATGCTCGGATGCATGAGACGAACACGTATGCAAATGTGATGCACATGATGGCATGATATGAGATGCATGACAAAGACAAAAGCAACACGAAGACAAAAACCCGACAACGAGGAAATATCATAACTTAGTGCCGGAAATGGCAAGAGTTGGAATACAAATATGGCAGGTTACACACGGGGTGTTACAACACTCCACTACTACGACAGGATCTCGTCCCGAGATCTAGGACTGGAAAAACTCTGGATATTCAGAACGGAGGTGGTCCTCGCGTTCCCAACTGGCTTCACGGTCGGAATGGTGTGACCACTTCACTTTGAGGAATTTGATAGACTTGTTGCGAGTCTTGCGCTCAGTTTCTTCAAGAATAGCAACGGGATGCTCATGATACGACAGGTCTTCCTGGAGATCAATCTCTTCAAAGTTGATGGTGCGGTCAGGAGTCTTGAAACACTTGCGGAGCTGAGACACGTGAAACACGTCGTGCATGTTTGCAAAGTTGGATGGAAGCTCAAGTTGATAGGCGAGATCGCCTCTTTTTCCAATGATCTTGAAAGGACCCACGTATCTAGGAGCAAGCTTCCCTTTGATACCGAAGCGACGAGTACCTTTCATTGGAGAGACACGGAGGTAGACATGGTCTCCGATCTCGAAAGCCATGTCACGATGTTTGCTATCATAGTAACTCTTCTAGCGCGATTGCGCGGCTTTGAGATTTTC
Organism: Triticum urartu; assembly: GCF_003073215.2. Lineage (NCBI taxonomy): Eukaryota > Viridiplantae > Streptophyta > Magnoliopsida > Poales > Poaceae > Triticum > Triticum urartu. Next base: position 174,046,854 of record NC_053028.1, on the reverse strand, counting down.
ACGAATGATTTTGCACATTTCTTCAGCCTCTGTGATCAAGTCATTGCCAAGAAGTTGGCGTTCACCAGTCTCTGACCAGTTAAGAGGAGTACGACACTTTCTGCCATAGAGAATCTTGAATGGGGCCTTGCTCGAACTCGCTTGGAAGCTGTTGTTGTAGGAGAACTCGGCATATGGAAGACAATCTTCCCACTTCATACCGAAAGAAATGACACATGCCCTGAGCATATCTTCAAGAATTTGATTGACTCGCTCGACTTGGCCACTGGTTTGAGGATGAAAAGCTGTGCTGAAGCGAATGTTGGTGCCCATGGCCTTCTGAAAGGAATCCCAGAACTTAGAGGTAAAGATGCTTCCATGATCTGAAGATATCAACTGCGGAATGCCGTGCAGAGAGACAATCCTGGAGGTATATAGCTCTGCCAACTGAGCTGTTGTGATAGATTATTTGATAGGAAGAAAATGAGCCACTTTGGTGAGCTTGTCGATGACAACAAAGATAGCATCATTGCCACGCTTGGACTTGGGAAATCCAGTCACGAAGTCCATCTCAATATGGTCAAACTTCCATTCTGGAATGGCAAGATGTTGGAGGAGAATAGCTGGTCGTTGGTGTTCTGCTTTCACTCTTCTGCAGACATCACATTCATTCACGAACTGAGCAATCTCGCGCTTCATTCGAGTCCACCAATACGACTGCTTGAGGTCATGGTACATCTTTGTACTTTCAGGGTGAATAGAGAGGAGTGAATTGTGAGCCTCGTTCATAATGACTTTATGAAGGTCACCTTTAGGAACAACAATGCGATCCTCGAAGAATAGAGTGTCCTTGTCATCAAGACGATAGCACTTGTACTTGGATTGACTCTTGGCAATCCCAATCTTCAGCTTCTTCACCATGACATCGAGAAGTTGAGCCTCGCGAATCTGATCTTCCAAAGTAGGAGAGACTTGGAGGTTGGCAAGGAATCCTTGAGGAACAACTTGGAGATTGAGTTTGTGGAAAGCTTCACAAAGCTCTGGTTGGTAGGGCTTGAGAATCAAACTGTTGCAGTAAGCCTTCCTGCTCAATGCATCAGCAATTACATTGGCCTTGCCTGGAGTATATTCAATACTCGGATTATACTCTTGAATCATTTCGACCCAACGAGTCTTCCTGAGGTTGAGGTTTGGCTGAGTGAAGATGTACTTGAGACTCTTATGATCAGTGAAGATGTCCACTTTCCTTCCCAACAAGAGATGTCTCCATGTTAAAAGAGCATGGACAACTGCCGCCAACTCGAGGTCATGAGTGGGATAGTTCTTTTCGTTGGGCTTCAACTGGCGAGAGGTATAGGCCACAACTTTCTTCTCTTGCATCAACACTGCACCAAGACCTTGAAGGGAAGCATCACAGAAAATCTCAAACGGTTTGGATTCATCAGGGGGAGTCAAAACTGGAGCAGTGACTAACTTCTCTTTGAGGGTGTTGAAAGCGATGTCACATTCAGGTGACCAGACATACTTCACATGCTTCTGGAGAAGGTTGGAAAGAGGCTTCGCGATCTTAGAGAAGTTCTCAATGAACCTTCGACAATAGCTTGCGAGCCCAAGGAATCTGCGGAGTTGCTTCACATTCTGAGGCGGTTCCCAATTCACAATTGCAGACACCTTCTCAGGATTAACAGATATGCCCTTGGCGGAGATGATATGCCCAAGGTAGAGAACCTCATCGAGCCAAAACTCGCACTTTGAAAACTCCGCATAGAACTGATGTTCTCTGAGTTTATCCAGCACCAATCTCAAATGCTTGGCATGATCCTCCTTGTTCTTGGAAAAGACCAAAATGTCATCGAGGTAGACCAAGACGAAGTCATTTGTCTAGGCGTTGAAGATGAAATTCATCATGCGAGAGAATGTTGGAGGAGCATTGACAAGGCCGAAAGACATGACAGTGTATTCATATGAACCATAGCTTGTTCTGAATGCTGTCTTGGGGATATCTTCTTCACGAATGTGAATCTGATGATAGCCCATACGGAGGTCAAGCTTGGAGAATACTTGAGCACCTTTGAGTTGTTCGAAAAGCTCATTGATGTTGGGAAGTGGGTCTTGTTATTTATGGTCTTCTTGTTCAATGGACGGTAGTCGACACAAAGTCGGTCCGTTCCATCCTTCTTCTTGACAAAAAGAACACCACAACCCCATGGAGAAGAACTTGGTCGAATGAGACCCATGCGCTCTTGAATATCGAGTTGTTTCTTCAGCTCCTTCAACTCTTCAGGTCCAAGCTTGTAAGGACGTTTGCAAACAGGTTCCGTGCCAGGCTCAAGATCGATGACGAATTCAACTGGCCGGTGAGGAGGCATCCCTGGAAGCTCTTCTGGAAAGACGTCTTGATATTCGCAAACGATTGGAATCTGAGAAATGGCATCCAACTCGCCCTTCTCATTGAGAGAAAATGGTCAAATGGTATCATCACGAGCGGCAAAGACGATTACATCCTCAGACGAATGTGTCAATTGAATCTGCCTAGCAGCACAATCAAGCTGAGCCTTGTGCTTAGAAAGCCAGTCCATTCCGAGAATAAGATCAATATCCGAGTCACCAAGAACATTAGGAGAAGACAGAAACTTGTAGTCACCCATCGTGATGGTAACATCCGGAACCATGGAGTTAGCGTTCAAGCGTTTACCCGGAGAGACAACTGCTAACGGTCTAGGAAAAACTTGGAAAGCCAACTCATGCTTAGATGCAAATGGTCTCGAGATGAAACAATGCGATGCACCAGTGTCAAAAAGAACTTTTGCAGGAATATCGTTAACAGGAAGGTTACCCATGATCACATCTGACGAGTCCTCTGCCTGAGCTACGTTCATCATGTTGACCTTGGCATGCTTGGGGTTATGCTTGACCACCGCAGTGCTAGCAGATCTCATAGGAGGAGGAGGAGGAAGACGCCTCTGATTGAAGCATTTGTTGGCATAGTGACCCTTCTACTGACACTTGTTGCACGTGACCTCTGAAAGCGGACGGTGATACAGAGCACTTGATCTTGGAGCATGAGACGAAGTCTTGTTCTGAAAGCCTAGGTTGGGTGGGTGGGAAGATCCATTGCCACCTTTGCTCTTCTGCTGATAAGGCTGACGGAACGGAGGAGGAGGCAACCAATACTTTTGCTACTTAGTTACCACTTGAGTTGAGGAAGAAGGAGTTGCATCTCTGACTCGCTTCTTGGAAGCATCGCACTTGAGCTGAGCAGTCTCTTGTTTCAGTGCCATGTTGTAGAACTCATCGTACTTCTGCGGCTCAAAAAGCACAAGAGCTAGTTGGAGATCTTCTCTGAGGCCACCTCTGAACTGATAAATCATGCTCTTCTCGTCAGGGACGTCTTGCTTGGCGAAACGAGCGAGCTTCTGGAACATGATGTTATACTGGTAAACATACAAGCTGCCTTGCTTCAGATTGCGGAACTCCTCACGCTTGCTCTCAACAACACTCTGAGGAATGTGGTGAGCTTTGAAGTCTTGACGGAATTCATCCCAGGTAATCACACGACCTCCTCTGGAATCTTTGTATTGCTGATACCACTCTGCAGCTTGGTCTTTGAGTTGGAATGAGGCAAACTTGACAAAATCCTCAGGCCTGACGTTGCTGCACTCGAAATGCTTACAGATATCCACGAGCCAATCATCAGCGTCTGTAGCCTCGACACAGTTACTGAAGGTCTTTGGCTGGTTTGCGAGGAACTGGTTGAGTGTAGCAAACTGATTCTGAAAGTTGCCATGGCCTTGATTTCCTTGGTTGCGCTCTTGCAAGAGTTGCATAAGCATCTGCGTGTTGGCATTGGTAGCGGCCATCACAGCTTGCCATGCCTCCGGAGGTGGAGGTGGTGACGGCGGTTCAGGATTCTGATGCGTTGGAGGAGCCATCCTGAAGAGGGTGACATCCGTTAGCATCTTGACAGACATATATTCAAGCTGAATCAAATGGATCGAAATTGCAACATATAGTCTTAACATTCGAACAAAAATGAACGAATGCAATCCAAATTAAATGGTCACACTTCCATAAATTGAGAAGCCACCTAGAGAGAGGTAGATGAATAAAACAACAAGGTACGGATATGAATAAATACTTGGTGATGATTACGCAATCACAAACCAAATATTCGTGAAAGAAATACTAGAGCTACAAGAATTCCCACCTATGAAACTCCCGAAATTTTCCCGGTTATGCAATCAGGTGTTGGGGATACAGGGGAAGCATAATATCTCACCCAAAGCTGCCAAATCCTACATCCAGCTGTATTCATCCTTCAACACATAACCAAGAAACCTTCGGAAATCATTTACCTCAACCTTCGAAAAGCATCCGTTATACGAGTTATGGCAATACTCCCGAACTCCCGTACCAGTACTAGGTGGCGTCGAGCTTATCTCACCAACAACTGCATAAAAGAGATTTTTGATGTCGGCGAAACTCAGGTATTCCAGAATTGCAACGATAAACTTGTGACGACAACACCTCGGAGCTCAACTCCCCGGGACACTGCCACAACCCCTAAATGTTAGGAGGCACCAAGAACAATGTTCTCGTCACAAAACCATCGGAACGATTCCAAGATACCTGCGTGATCCTAAAAACAAATTTAGTGAAATTTGAGAAGAGAAGAGTCAAAACTCTACGTCAGGATGCCTCACCAGAGCGACAAAGGGACTGAGGAGTAAAAAGAATCCTACTCTCCGATATATATACAATCCTAAATGACTCAAAACATTTTTATAGACTCAACAACGCCAACAATTTGATCAAGCAGGGGGGGCTCCTAAGTCGGGGAAGGCTCTGATACCAACTTGTAACGCCCACGATGCGGCTATATCTCCCATGTGTCGAAGCACGACTTAGAGGCATAACCGCATTGTAAGCAATGTCGCAAGTGGGGTAATCTTCACACAACCCATGTAATGAATAAGGAAAATAGGTACATAGTTGGCTTACAATCGCCATGTCACACAATGCACAAATATATCATTACAGTCATCCAGATACAATCAAGGTCCGATTATGGAACCAAAATAAAGACAACCCCAAATGCATAATCTGACCCCGATCGCCCCAACTGGGATCCACTACTGATCGTCTGGAAAGGAAACATAGTATCGTCCTGAGTCCTCATCGAACTCCCACTTGAGCTCAGTCGAATCTCCTGGAGCGGTATCATCGGTCCCTGCATCTGGTTTTGAAGTAATCTGTGAGTCACGGGGACTCAGCAATCTCACACCCTCGCGACCAAGACTATTTAAGCTTATAGGTAGGGAAAAGGTATGAGGTGGAGCTGCAGCAAGCGCTAGCATATATGGTGGCTAAACATACGCAAAAGAGAGCAAGAAGAGAAGGCAAAGGCACGGTCGATAAACTATGATAAAGAAGTGATCCTAGAACAACCTACGTTCAAGCATAACTCGAGACCGTGTTCTCTTCCCGGACTCCGCCGAAAAGAGACCATCACGGCCACACACTTTGTTGATTCATTTTAATTAAGTTAAACTTCAAGTTTTCTACAACCCGACATTAACAAATTCCCATCTACCCATAACCGCGGGCACGACTTTCAAAAGATCAAATCCCTGCAGGGGTGTCCCAACTTAGCCCATCACAGGCTCTCATGGCCAACGAAGGATATTCCTTCTCCCAAGACAATCCGATCAGACTCGGAATCCCGGTTACAAGACATCTCGACAATGGTAAAACTAAACCAGCAAAGCCACCCGAATGTGCCGACAAATCCCAATAGGAGCTGCACATATCTCGTTCTCAGGGCACACCGGATTGTCCAAGGTTCCGGTAGGCCAGCCCAGAGTTGCCCCTGGTGGCCACCGGCAGCTGACAGGTTGGATCAACACTCAGAGGAGCACTGGCACTGGGGTTTAAAATAAAGATGACCCTTGAGTCCGCGGAACACAAGGGAACAAGAGGCTATGTGGCAAATGGTAAAGCCAATGTTGGGCATTGCTGGAGGAGTTTTATTCAAGGCGAACTGTCAAGGGGTTCCCATTATAACCCAACCGTGTAAGGAACGCAAAAATCAAGGAACATAACACCGGTATGACGGAAACTAGGGCGGCAAGAGTGGAACAAAACACCAGGCATAAGGCCGAGCCTTCCACCCTTTACCCAGTATATAGATGCATTAAGAATAGACAAGATATATAATGATATCCCAACAATAAACATGTTCCAACAAGGAACAAACTTCAATCTTCACCTGCAACTAGCAACGCTATAAGAGGGGCTGAGCAAAGCGGTAACATAGCCAAACAACGGTTTGCTAGGACAAGGTGGGTTAGAGGTTTGACATGGCAATATGGGAGGCATGATAAGGAAGTGGTAGGTATCGTAGCATAGGCATAGCAATAGAGCGAGCATCTAGCAAGCAAAGATAGAAGTGATTTCGAGGGTATGGTCATCTTGCCTGCAAAGTTCTCTGAGGTGACATTAGCTTGATCCTCGTAAGCATACTCAACGGGTTCCTCGATCACATACTCGTCTCCCGGCTCTAACCAAAGCAAGAACACAAGCAAAGGGAGACACAATCAACCACGTGCAATGCACAAACAACATGATGCAAAACATGGCATGATATGCGGGATGTGATATGTGATGCATATGCATGTTTCGGAAAGGAAAGATTGAACTCGGCCTCAACTTGGAAAACCAAGAGTGCCACTGGAAAGATGAGTTGATTTTGATCAAAATCGATATAAAGATCACCGGAATCGGATGCACGGTTTGCAAATGACAAGCAAAACAAATATGGCACCGATCTGCGATTAACAGCACGAGGCCATCTAAATGCATCAAGAACAACAAGCTACTGCACTCTAACATAGCAACAAACCACATGGCAGGGATCCACTCAAGATGCTTGACAAAAGATGAACACTGAGCTATGGCTAATTCACTCAATATCAGGTTCAAACAAGCATGGCAAAAGTGCAAAAGATATCAGGTTACAGACTTAGTGAAAAATAACAACTTGTCAGGAATTAACATCAGGAAGCAATGTTTAGAGCAAGATAACAATATGCTACAGGAACATATCATGGCAAAGCAAGGCATTGCATGAAGCTACTCAAAGCATACAACAAAAGTCCCTTACTGACCATAAGCCAAAAGGGATCAGAAAATACAATGGCAACCATGTGAACATAGCAAGTTTCGTTAACAGATTCGGACTTAGCGGAAAACTGGAATATGGCAAAAACAGATTCACGTAGGCATGTTTACGAGCTCGATGCACTCACCACAAGGCATTGCATGACAAACTAAGCATACACCCAGCAAGTAGACATGGCATAGAAGCTAAACATGGCAAGAACAACCTCATAGCATGCATGGATCAACTACAACAACCTCGGCAAAAATGCTTAACACGTAAACAATCTGCCAGGAACATTTTATAGCAAAAGTAGAGCTTGATTGAGTCAAGCTAGGGTGCTCCATAATTACAAACAAAGACATGGATGGATAGAGCATAACATTATCTCAAAATCATCCTTACTGATCATGCTCAAAAGAGGCATGGATCTCTCTGTAGCAACAAGAATACATGGCATAAAAATATTAACAGGGCAAAGACTTAGAAGATTTCTAAGTCCCTGAAATCAGCAACATTACGAGAGCTACTTTGCATGCTTGTGCTAGTCACCACAAAGATCACAAAAATACATGACATACACCCCTGTAAAGATGGCATGGCATACTTCAAAACACATGTAGGGCTCAAGATCATAGGAGGCACACATTAAACATGACAAAAATGACAAATGTGCAATCTCTGCTAAGAACCTGAAACTAACATTTCATAGCACTCTTGCAACAGCATTTAGGGCATCAAGATGAACTCAAATGGACATGGTGCAATGGAATGAAATGAAGTAGTCGTCGAGACGAACAATTTGACATGCTACACGCCCAAAACGGAACCACGGATGCAGAGATATGACATGATGAAAAATGCAAAAAAAATATTGGAACTAGGGCAAAATTAGGTCAACCTCTCAGATCCAGATCGGGCACGCGGATCGAGGTCACCGGAACAGTGCTCGCCGAAGCCGGAGTAGACGCCGGAGTCGAGGGAGAGGGGCGGATCCGGCCGGGGAAGGAGGGCGCGGCGGCTCCAGTGGTTGGAGTCGGCGGGTGGCGACGCCGGACGACGAGACAGCGACAGGGCGACGCCAGAGTTGGGTCGCCGGGGCGGCGCGGCGAGGTCGTCGGCCAGCGCGGGATGAAGGCGGCGGCAGGGACCCGGGCGCCGGCGAGGTCGGGCGACCACGGGCGGGCGAGGACGCCGGGAGGCGCAGGCGGTGGCACCCGGATGGGCCGCGGGGGCCCGGTTCGGGCTTTGCGGGCCTCGGCGGCGGCGGGTCGGCGGCGAGGACATGGCACAGCGCGATTCGTCGGTGGCGGCGGCGTGGACGCGTCCGACCCGGACGAACGCGTCCGGCGGCGCGAGGAGAGGGAGAGACTAGGGTTTGATCCGAAAATTTCGGGGGAGATGCCTTTTTATAGGTAGAGGGAGCTAGGAGGCTCCAAACTGAGCACGGTTTTTGGCCACGCGATCGTGATCGAACGACCTAGATGATGGAGGGGGTTTAGGTGGGTTTTGGGCCACTTTAGAGAGGTGTTGGGCTGCAACACACACGAGGCCTTCTCGGTTCCTCGGTTAACCGTTGGAGTATCAAACGAAGTCCAAATGGCACGAAACTTGACAGGCGGTCTACCGGTAGTAAACCAAGGCCGCTTGGCAAGTCTCGGTCCAATCCGAAAACGTTTAACACCCGCACACGAAAAAAGGTAAAAGGGGACACCGGGGGACATAGGAGCGCCGGAATGCAAAATGGACAACGGGGAAAATGCTCGGATGCATGAGACGAACACGTATGCAAATGCGATGCACATGATGGCATGATATGAGATGCATGACAAAGACAAAAGCAACAAGAAGACAAAAACCCGACAACAAGGAAATATCATAACTTAGTGCCGGAAATGGCAAGAGTTGGAATACAAATATGGCAGGTTACATACGGGGTGTTACATAAAGGTCGTCCTACATACACCCTTCGTCCACCCCTTTCCCCTTTCCTCTCTGTTCTTTCCATCTTCCTCTCAAGCTCATCACACATTTTGCCCAAAATTTGTCAAGATTTGATGGCCCCCATCCATTCAAATGATCACAAAGGTTAGCAACTTTGTCCTTTCATCTCTCATTGCTATATTAGCTCGTGCAATGCTTTATATAGTGATTGATTTTTGAGTTTAGTAATTTGGGAGGAATTATATATATGTGCTAGTATTTGATTTATATGCAATTTGAGGTCAAAAATAACACTTAGTTTGCATATGTAGGTGTGGTTTACTTAGTGCCTTCTAAATCTCCGTCGTAACCATCGTCGATCGCCCACAACGTCCCGTCGCTGGCACCACCTTGTGGTGAGCCTCTTGTTCATGAATGTTTTATATAAAAAATTGATGTTTGTGTGATTTGGATATATAGTTACTCGTATAATTATCTTACCCATACGTTGTTTGTTATACATAGTGCCATGGTTTTGATATCCATCCCCGTCGGCCCTCGCCCGGGTTATGATTCGGATGTGGTATATTCTCTTTTAAAACTATTTGTTGCATTTCGTGTTTATAACAAATTATGCCCATCAAGTTGACATAGATATTTGTATGTAGGAGGTAGTTGAACCGGAAATTCCAACCGACCCTATTGTCGAGAGGTTAAATTTAGTTGAAAGAGAAAACGAGGATTTGATGGAAAAATTGAAAAGAATTGAGGGGGAGAAGATGAAATTGGAGTTGCATGTTGCCGATGTCGTCGATGATCACAAGATTAAGATGGAGAAAATGCGCTTGAAGATTAGAAAGATTAGAAAATATGTCGTTCATAGTGAGGCTTGGTATCATTATGCTATTGGATTAATTGTTACCTTAGTTGCGATCTTGATCGCATTTGTTGTTGCATTTAAATTCTTTAGCTAGAGAGTTATTTGTTTGTTGCATTTAAGTGTTGTATGAACTTTATGTATTGTATTAATTTGGTGTTTTCGGTGCTGTGTATTGAAGATGAGCCGGCAATGGATGTACGATGACCGATGCTCTCCCGAGTTCATTAATGGCGTGCATACGTTTTTGCTTGCGGCTGAGGCAAACAAGCGGGCGGATGGTTTTATGCCTTGTCCATGTGCTGGCTGTAAGAATGGTTACAATTACTCTACGTCAAGAATCATTCACGTCCACCTGTTTGAGTCCGGTTTCATGCCCCACTATAATGTTTGGACCAAGCACGGAGAAAGAGGGGTTATGATGGAAGACAATGAAGAAGAAGAGGATGACGACAGCTATCCTGGCCATGGGTTCCCTGAATATGATGATACAACAATGAGGGAAGAAGTTGAGCCAGTAATGTGGGAAGAAGTTGAAGAATAGGCATCGGATGAGCCCGTTGATGATCTAGGTCGGGCCATTGCCGGTGCAAAGAGAAACTGCGCAAGTGATTTGGAGAAGAAGAAGTTGTAGCGCATGGTAGAGGATCACAAAAAAAATTTGTACCCGAATTGCGTAGGTGACAAGAAAAAGCTGGGCACCACACTGGAATTGCTGCAATGGAAGGCAGAGAATGGTGTATCTGACAAGGGATTTGGAAAGTTGTTGGTAATGATAAAGAATATGCTTCCAAAGGACAATGAATTGCCCGAGAGTACATATGAAGCAAAGAAGGATGTCTGCCCTCTAGGGTTAGAGGTGCAGAAGATACATGCATGCCCTAATGATTGCATCCTCTACCGCGGTGAGTACGAGGATTTGAACGCTTGCCCGGTATGCGGCGCATTGCACTATAAGATCAGCCGCGATGACCCTGGTGATGTCGAGGGCGAGCGCCCCAGGAAGAAGATTCCTGCCAAGGTGATGTGGTATGCTCCTATAATACCATAGTTGAAACGTTTGTTCCAAAACAAAGAGCATGCCAAGGTGATGCGATGGCACAGAGAAGACCGTAAGAAAGACGGAAAGTTGAGAGTACCCGCTGACGGGTCGCAGTGGAGAAAAATCGAGAGAAAGTACGGGAAGGAGTTTGCAGATGACGCAAGGAACGTATGGTTTGGTCTAAGCGCAGATGGCATTAATCCTTTTGGGGAGCAGAGCAGCAACCATAGCACCTGGCCTGTGACTCTATGTTTTTATAACCTTCCTCCTTGGTTGTGCATGAAGCGGAAGTTCATTATGATTCCAGTGCTCATCCAAGGCCCTAAGAAACCCGGCAACGATATTGATGTGTACGTAAGGCCATTAGTTGAAGAACTCTTACAGCTTTGGAATGGAACAGGTGTACGTGCGTGGGATGAGCACATGGGGGAAGAATTTGACCTAAAGGCGTTGCTGTTCGTGACCATCAATGATTGGCCTGCTCTCAGTAACCTTTCAGGACAGACAAACAAGGGATACCGCGCATGCACGCATTGTTTGGACGATACCGACAGTATATATTTGGCTAATTGTAAGAAGAATGTGTACCTGGGACATCATCGATTTCTTCCGAGCAGGCATGCCGTAAGAAAGAAAGGCAAGCATTTCAAAGGTGAGGCGGATCACCGGACGAAGCCTCGCCACCGTACTGGTGCTGATGTACATGATATGGTCAAGGATTTGAAGGTAGTCTTTGGAAAGGGTCCTGGCGGACAACCTGTTCCGAATGACGCTGAAGGACGCGCACCCACGTGGAAGAAGAAATCTATATTTTAGGACCTGCCCTATTGGAAAGACCTAGAGGCCCGCTCCGCAATCGACATGATGCACGTGACGAAGAATCTTTGCGTGACCCTGCTTGGCTTCTTAGGCGTGTATGGGAAGACAAAAGATACACCTGAGGCACGGGAGGACCAGCAACGTATGCACGGAAAAGACGACATACATCAGGGTCATGCTAGCTACGCTCTTACCAAAGAAGAGAAGGGAATCTTTTTTGAATTCCTGCTCAGTATTAAGGTACCGTCTGGCTTCTCGTCGAATATAAAGGTAATAATAAACATGGCAGAGAAAAAGTTCCAGAACCTAAAGTCTCATGACTACCACGTGATTATGACGCACCTGCTTCCGGTTGCATTGAGGGGGCTTCTACCGGAAAACGTTCGATTAGCCATTGTGAAGCTATGTGCATTCCTCAATGCAATCTCTCAGAAGGTAATCGATCCAGAAATCATACCAAGGTTAGAGAATGATTTGGTGCAATGTCTTGTCAGTTTTGAGTTGGTGTTCCCACCATCCTTCTTCAACATCATGACGCACGTCCTAGTTCACCTATGCGAAGAGATTAACGTTTTGGGTCCTGTATTTCTACACAATATGTTCCCCTTTGAGAGGTTCATGGGAGTCTTAAAGAAATATGTTCATAACCGTGCTAGGCCAGAAGGAAGCATCTCCAAGGGCCATGAAAATGAGGAGGTCATTGAGTTTTGTATTGACTTTATTCCTGACCTTAAGCCGATTGGTGTTCCCGAATTGCGGCATAAGGGCAGACTGGATGGAAAAGGCATGCTAGGAGGGGATCAAATAATATGTATGGACAGACATTCTCTAACTGAAGCACACTACACAGTTCTACAGAATTCCGCCTTGGTGGCTCCGTATATGGACGAACACGAGAATTTTCTATGCTCCAAACACCCGGAGCGGTCTGATGACTGGATTACATGTGAACAAACCAGGAGTTTCGCCGGCTGGTTGCAGACACGTACCATGCATGACACCTCTATTGAAGATGACCTGTACTTGTTGTCCCAGTTACCATCTTCGAATATAATGACTTTCAAAGGGTACGAGATAAATGGTAATACATTTTACACGATCGCCCAAGATAAGAAGAGCACCAACCAAAACAGTGGTGTCCGCTTTGATGCAACAACCAAGACGGGAAAGGAAACATATTATGGTTACATAGAGGAGATATGGGAACTTGACTATGGACGTGGTTTGAAGGTCCCTTTGTTTCGGTGCAAATGGGTCAATATGACACGAGGCGGGGTAACGGAAGACCGGCACTATGGAATGACAACAGTGGATCTCAACAATCTTGCGTATGCAGACAAACCATTCATCCTAGCTAATGATGTGGCACAGGTTTTCTATGTGAAGGATATGTCTACCAAGCCAAGAAAAAGAAAAGATAAGGAAGCGAATGCATCATACGATGAGCCAAAGCGCCACATAGTTCTTTCTAGGAAGAGAAACATCGTGGGAGTGGATGACAAGACAGACATGTCAGAAGATTATGAAAAGTTTGATGAAATTGCTCCATTCACAGTGAATATTGACCCGAGCATCCAGTTAAATGATGAAGATTTTCCATGGCTACGACGCAAAGGGACACACGCGAAGAAAAAGTTTCACACCCAAAGATCTGGGATGTGATCGGCTTCACTATCATCACTTTATTCTGTGTTTCACACCCAGGAGGGAATCTCTGTAATAGTTAGGGTAGTTATGTGTTTTGGCATTTGAAACGCGAAGAAATTTTATGTGCAAACAAATTCTTTCATGCATTTACTGATTTTTTCAGCTAAATGACCCTGAAATTGAAAAGCATTTCAAATGAACTCAGAAAAGGTTGAAAGTTGGCATGGTATCATAATTTCACCCACATAGCATATGCAAAAAAGTAGAGAGGGTTACCGCAAAAACTGGATGCACTTCGTGTACAAAATGGACAATCTCTTTCGAAGTATCAGGGTTTCGGACGAAAACTCATCTGTTACAAAGGCATTTCATTTTTTTAAATAACCTAAGCATTACCAAATTGAATATAATGATAAAACACACCAATATTAAACATAACAAAAAAGAATCACTGGAAAATCTATTTTCAAAGTTAAGTTATTCACAAACTAGTGATTCACACAAATTTCAAATAATTCAAAATTTAAACTATTCAAATTTGTAAACTACCGGCACTAACAGAAAGTTTGTAATTTTTTGTACCTAAAGCAAAAATATTCACAAAGAAACTCTAAATACAGCAAAAAACAACTCAAAAATAAATAAAACAAAAATAAATAAAGCAAAAAATAAAGCAAAAAAAGCCCGCCTACTGCGCCACAATGGCCTGCATACGACTAGAAACCCAACCTGTTGTTGGGCCAGGATGCAGACCCGCAAAGGCCTAGTAGGCCCACAGGGCAGCACGGAACATTTAGGCCCAGTAGGCCTGCTTTGGAGAGGAGCTCGAGAGAGTTACCGCACTGGGGCTTATAAACCAGTACGGACGCCCCTCGGCTAGCGAGGTGGGACTAAACATGACGCACCGCACCTGCGCCAGCGCATCCCCTTTAGTACCGGGTGGTGGCTCAAACCGGTACTAAAGGGGGGGTCTTTAGTACCGGTTGGAGCCACCACCCGGTACTAAAGGGGTGTCGTTCCTGCCGCTTGGCCTGGCCAAAACAGACCTTTAGTACCGGTTGGTGGCTTCAACCGGTACTAAAGGTTGTTCTATATAAGAAAACACTTCAAAAAATTTGTCAGTTTCTCATCTCTCCCTCTGCTTCTTTCTCCTCTGCACCGTCGTCGCCGCCCCCGTCGCCGTCCCCGTCGTCCCCGTCGCCGCGACCCGCCCCGTCCTCCCGTCGTCCCCGCCCGGCCCGTCCCCATCCCCGTCGTCACCGCCCCGTCGTCTCCGTCCCCGTCGCCGCCCCTTGTCATCGCGCCTTGCCGGTGAGCTCTTGCCCCGGCTGCGCGCGCACACACACACACACTATTTTTTAGTTATAGAAATATTAGAAATGTTAGTTATAGAAATATTAGAAATATTTTTTAGTTATAGAAATATTAGAAATGTTAGTTATACAGAAATGTTAGTTATATAGAAATATTAGAAATGTTAGTTATATAGAAATGTTTTTTAGTTATAGAAATATTAGAAATGTTAGTTTTAGTTATAGAAATATTAGAAATGTTAGTTTTAGTTATAAAATTTAGAATTTGCATATATGAAATCACAACCCATCATTTAAAAAATGTTACTTTACTTTTGCGGCATATAGTATTTGTTGTCGACGATGCCCGGCCTGCATCCTCGGCGTCGACCAGTTCGCGACGATGTCCTGCTTCAGAGCATGTCCGGGACTGGGCTCCGTCGGGCTGGCACTGGGAGGTGCTACCTTCAGGGGCGCGACGCTTGGTGAGGAACCCGACCCCGGGTCCCGTCGTTGACCCTGATCTCCTTTGGTGGCGTTCGCGTGGGCCACTTTCAGTGCGGAGGGATCCGGCCCCGCCGGAGGTGGTACGTCGCCGTGTCAGGGAGGAGGACGAGCACGTCCATCGCTACATGGCTGCTATGGACGTTAGGTTCTCCAATACCTAGCAGGTTCTTTGGGGAGATCACCCGAGCTATGATCCAGTGATGGTTCCTTCACTTTGGTTGTCCACCGCCTAGATTACTCTCTAGTGTTCGATCTTTATTAGCTAGCTAGCTAGCTAGTGATGTATTCGATATATAATATTCGAGATGATTTATTCGAGATTATATATATTATTCGAGACGATGTATTCGAGATTATATCTATTATTCGAGACGACGTATTCGAGATTATATTCGATGATGCTTATTATGTACTACGATTGATTCAGTTTTTCCTTATTAATTGATTGCATCCATGCATTGTAATTTGAATATATTTCTTTTGGATTAGTTAAATAAAGCCTATGGAGGACAATACCGGTGGAGAGGGAGAAGAGGCCCTGTTCAATATCATACGCAATCCTCGTGGGCCAGATGATGATCAGAATGAAGAGGATTATGACGGCTCCGAATATCTAAACAACACCGGGGAGGGTGACATGATATTCGATCGCGACGACCGAATTGATGAAGTCATGAACTATGAACATGATGAAGAAAATGTTGATCTTGAAATAACAAAGACCGGCGAGGTATATTTATATAAGCAGGCATCTGGTGATCATCACATGTTTTAAATGACTTGAAGATATATATTAACGAATCGATCTTTCTTCTTTCAGCCATCCGGATCGGGCAAATCTTCAGGCAGCAGGACAGTACGAGGCCCAAACAAAAAGTTGAAGGAGGGCGTAAAGTACAATATCGAGGCCATCAAACCTAATGGCGAAACATTAGCGCCTAAGAAGATTGCGACAAGTTCATTCGTCAGTGCGGAGTTCTTGATCTTACTTTTGTCGACGATAGACAAAAACTTCTGCTTTGGAAAATGCTCATGGAACATTTCACCCTACCAGATCATTTCACAGATGCAGATGTGGAGAAATTCAAGGACGCTGCTCTTAGGAAGATGGATGTTGCATTCAACAACCACAAGAATCGTGTATGGGACCAGTACGTCAAGGGAGGAAAGAAGACTCCAGTATTCAAGGGAACACTAGAGAAGCAAAGTGCTCATTGGGACGATTTCGTGAAATTCAAGGAATCGGAATTATCTAAGGAACGATCGAGAATAAACAAGGCCAGTGCCGCAAAAAAGGATAAGTTCCATAAGCTGGGGCCAGGTGGCTACGCGGTGGGAATGCCTAAGTGGGATAAGTCTGAGAAAGAGATGGAGGATGCAGGTGTCACTCCAGAAATATTGAGCTGCCCCCCCAGGTGCAGGACTTGGTTCTATGCGCATGGGGGGGGGAATTGGACCCGAAGACAGGCAAAGTTTCGAAGAAGGCATGTCTGGACGGAGCCGAAGATAAGCTACTTGTTGCAATAGAAGAGGCTCGATCGGGGGTGTTCGAGCCCAACAGAGAGAACGACGAGCATACGCATGACCTGGGAAATCCTGAACACCCGGGAAGAACACGAGGCAAGGGCGCTATTCCGCGGTATGAGGGGTTTTCGGACTGGAACGCCAACTACAGAACCCGTGCGAGAAAGAAGATTGCAGAGGAGAAGACGAGGAATATGGAGGAGGAGCAGAGGAAGCTGGACTATGAACGCCTTCAAGGCCTAGAATCAGCGCACGTGGACTTGGCAGTCAAATTCCAGCGGCAGCAGGAGCAGATCGACTCACTTAGCCAGCAAAGGGGGTCTCAGCAGCTGCAGCAGCTAGCGAATGATTCAGCATTGGATAGCACCGTCCCATCCATGCCGAGAAGCAGCGTGGGTTCCGCCCCGGGTGATGCATTGCTGGATAGCTACCCAGTGGATCCATCATGGAGAACACTAACTGCGAGCTACACTTCAAAATGAAGAACATATCCATTAAGGTGGCGGACGCTGTTGCTTTTACAAATCCTCCCGAGGCAACCTTCCATTGCAACCCGATTCCAGCGGGCTATGCTCGTGTCTTGGTTGATGAGGTGGTGGACCAATATTCGGGGCTACAACTTGACATTCCTGGAGGTGACGAGGAGCACACACTGGGAGAGGCCAACCATCGTATCATCCTATGGAGAAAGGATTGCATCATCTTTCGAAGGCCACCGACACCACATCATCCGACTCCTCGTCGAAGTCCGCCACCGAGTCAGCAGACTCCCGCTCCTCCAAGTCCACCAACGCGTCAGGCCACTCCTCCTCCAAGTCCGGCACAGCTTCAGGCCACTCCTCCTCCAAGTCCGGCACAGCTTCAGGCCACTCCTCCTCCTCCAACTCAACCACGTCAGCCGTCTTCGCCTCCTCGGCAATCACGGAAGAGAGCCGCCTCAGCTATGGTGCGTAGCGGTACAAATCAAGGTAGTACTGGAGGTACAGGCGGAGGCAAGCGATCTCAATATGGTCCAAGCAACCTCGCACCTCTTCCGCAGAGGCCTTACGACAAGTCCGAGGAGGAAAACGCAGCCATATCGAAGGCCGAGGTGGAAGCCCATTTTGCACCGAAAGCGCCACCGCCGCCAAGGGAGAAAGTGCCTGAGAAAAAGATTGACCACTTCATTCGTATGGCTAGAGCACCAGCTCCCAAGCCTGTTGACACAGACTATGAGCGCCACCTCAGGAAGTTAAATCGAGCACGTCTACAAAAAGAGGCGAGCTCGAACTCGAGCAAATCAGCTGGCAAAAGGAGCAGTAAAACCTTTCCCAGCTGGGAGAACAGGCGGCGCAATCAATCCCCCCGCTTGTTGTGCCAACAGCACATGAGAGTACGCGCGCCCAATATTATTGTGGGCAAACCATTAACGTTTCCGGGCTGGGCGATATGGTAATAACCGAGGAGTATATTTAGCAGGCTAAAAGCCTCATGGTCACTGTTGGACAACTCCTCGATATCGAGCCCATGTCTCTGATTAGAGAGGAGGAAATAAAACGGAAATATGTCCGGAGCTAACCTTTGGTCGAGCCAGACGAGGTCAAGAAGCTCCCAACGAGAATGTATGAATTGCATCAATGGTACATGGACATTACCAAGATTTCCAATCAAGAGTCCCTCATGGTGAATGTCAAGAAGGATCATTACTACCATGAGAAAGTTGTGTCTGTTGAGTATTCAGAACTATTTCAGTTATACAATCAAGACACACTCGACAAATCTATCGTCAGTTACTATTTTCTGTAAGTGATTTCTTTCTGTAATTTAAGTCTCAAGCTAGCTGTAGTGATCATTTTGATCAATCATTATCTGTAATTATCTTCACTATATTCTTTTCCGTGGTATTATGCAGGATGAAGATTTATGAAATGAAAAAAGGTGGACGCTATGGCATTGGGTTCATTGACCCAAATACCATTAATGAATACACATGGAAATTAGATCCATATTATGAAAAAAGTGTAGAGGAAAGCATGCTAGAGTTCTTCAAGCGCCTCAATACCAATGAAGATATATTACTTCCTTACAACTTCGAGTGAGTCACACTGTCTCGTACTACAAATTCTGTTTTTTGCCTACTAGCTAGCTACATGTTTTTGCTTATATATGCCCGCTTAATTAAGACATGCAAACATGTGTGCATGCAGATTTCACTGGATCTTATTAATCATTAAAGTTGATGAAGGAACAGTTGAAATACTGGACTCACTACTTAAAAAAGCAAGTGACTACACCATCTTGTTTGGGATAGTCAACAGGTAATTTCAACCATTATTAATTATATCTCGGCCTATTTAGTTCGTCATTTTTTGATATGAACTATTTAATAACCCCTTTATTTATTTTCTTTGTCGGCGGGCAGGGCTTGGGCAAAGTTCATCAGCGTCACTCCAGGCCAATGGAAAAAAGCTGAAATGATATCGACCCAAGCTAAGTAATTAAGTAGTACTGTCTCGCTAGCTGCCATCTCTTTAATTATCATGGTTGATTAATTATTATCTGATCAAATTCCATTCTCGTAAAGGCCCTGAAGCAGGCGCCGGGGAATAATCTGTGTGCATACTACGTTTGCGAGAACATTCGCATGATGGCGTCCGAAAGGAGCAGATCTCAAAGACAGGAGTGGCTACGTTTGTCAGAACACTATTCACACTTTTTACACCATTATCGATATCTAGTCACACAACTAATACACATGCATATTGATCTCCTTCTTAACAGTTCAAAGAAGTGCGGGAGCAGCTCCTAGCAGAGGACCGCATAGAAGCAATTCAAGAGAAAATAGCGGGATTTTTGCTTGACCAGGTCATAAATCCCAAAGGAGAATACTATTACTCGCTACCGCCCCCATGAACCACTTCCAATTGTCATCGTGCTCCGAAGGCACCAATTAGGAAAAATTGTATATAGCTAGCTAATTGTATATATATACACACACATGTATACACACATGTATATGTGTGTGTATGTGTATATATATATATGATCGATTCTACTAGAAATTCTATTTATGCATAACGTGTACAATATGTAGTATCGTAAAATACCAGCAAACGAAAAAGAATTAAATAGAAAACACAAAATTAAGTGAAAAAGAAATCATAAACCCAAAAATCCTAACCTTTTAATACCGGTTGGTGTCACCAATCGGTACTTCTCCCTGCCCCCGGAGCTGACTCGTGCCACGTCGTTGCCTTTTAGCACCGGTTCGTGCTGAACCGGTACTAAAGAGACGGGGGCCTTTAGTGCCCACACTTTAATGCCGGTTACACACATCATATCTCTACTATCATCTCTGAGAATAACTTTCTGCTTTTATTTTAAATTTTATTGGCGTGGATTGGTCCGTAAAAAGCACGGTAAAACTTTGACATGACCGGCTCACACCACATCCGCTTGACACATAACGCCATAGTAGCCCCACCTCTCCCCGAATCCCGACGCAAGCGCACGAACCGCCGCCGAACTAACCAACACGAGAAGAGAGCACCGGAGAAAAATTGGCGGAAACTTTTTGACCCGCCCCGCCGCTTCAAAATCCCGCCTCAAACGCCCCTGCCCCCTCCACCGCCCGCCGCAGGCGTCTCCTCCCTCGCTCGCCCCGCGAGCGACGCGCTCGCTCAATGGCGCGGCGGCGCCGCCGTCGCGCATTCGGCGGCCGCCCAGAGGTCCGCCTGGCCTACGGCTCCCGCGCCCGCCCGCTCGGCCGCGCGATCCTCGCGCTCCTGCCCCCGCCCCCGCCCCCCGGCGCCCCCTGCCCCGTCTGCCGCGGCGCGGCCTCCGGGTGCCTCGCGTGCCGCCGCTGGGCGCACCTCCTCCGCGACGGTGACCCCGTCGCGTACCGCCGCCTCGTCACCCGCGCCGTCTGCGCCGTCGAGCCCGCGCCGGCCGCGCCCCTGCCGCCGCGGTACACCCCAGGGAACGCCGGGCACTCACAGGGACAGGTTTCTTTATTTTCTATCCTTGCTCGTGTCGTGCCTGGGGTGGCTAGATTTCTCGTTTCGTTGTTGGGTATATATCTGAGGCTGCCGTTCGTTTGCCTGCATTGCTATGTACGCCTCAGCTCGTTCGGGAGACGATAAAGTGGATCTTGACGGATCGCTCCTGTAGAACCAAGAACGTCCTCTGCAATGGTATCCATCAGGTACGATGAATGCCATTTTTTATTGAAAGGCGGGGAATGATTTGTGGCATGTAAAAGAAATTGCCGCCACACGTTTTATTGTCTAGCATTGCCTTCCTATGCTTTACTATCCATTTTTCGCACTTCTCTAGAAACAAATTGTGAGCTGTTGTGAAAACCAGTGATGAAGGCTGTGTCACTTCAGTAGCATCTTCCTTCATGTAAGGGTTGTTGGTGCTGTGGATGTGTGGTATTGGCAGTCTGCAATTCGTGTAATCAGATTAGGTTCTTCAGTTGTGAAAATATACCATGTACTTTTGTGTACAAAGTTTTGTACTACTTTTCTTTGGCATCGACAACTTTGTAAGTGGCATCGTACGATGAGTGCATTTGATCTTAATGTTTGACCATCAATATATTTGTTGACATTTGTATTGGATATGTGAAAATGGTACGAGCTTTGTACCGATGTAAAACTTTTCAAAATTGTATATAAACCAGTAAACCCCATAACCAATCCTTGCTGCTCTATGTCCTCACTACATACGGAGCTTAATCTTAGTAGGTAAGGACAACCTTTACTTGGATTGGAAGGTTAACATGCTTGATCCCAGTGGCGAATCCAGGAAGACAATGAAGGGTGGGCTCAAACTTAACAGCAAGAAACTAAGCATCATTTTAATTAAAGAGAAAAGGGCATTATCTCCTAATTCTTTTATCCAAATAAGCTAATATTTGCCAGAATGCTACTGAAAATATATGTATTATTACTGTCATCTTATGGTTTTCTGAAAATATCAAATTTTGAACGGAAATTTATGTCTGTCTAGCTAAATAGTCATTATCTCCAGTCCTTTCGCTCCAAACAAGCTGAAACTTTCTTAGATTACTACTAGAAACATGTAGTATTTGATAGATTTAAAAAATCATAATTTTCACCAAAATATGAATTCGTTAGCAAAATTAGCCATTATCACTTAATCCCTTTTCTTCAAATAAGCTCAAAATTAGCCAGATTACTATTGGAAACATGTAGTATTTACTATAGTTGTTCTGAAGTTTTTGAAAAGTATCAAATTGGATTATATATTTCATATTTTCCTACTTAAACAGACAAATATTGATATGTTTTTTTACAGCAAACAAATATTGATATACTTGTCTTGAGCCGTGGAGCGTGAGGGTCCGTCATCTCGCTATCATGTGTCCCTACTCGATATCCTGTGTGCTACTTGCGTGTGGGCTGTTGGAGTGTTGGTGCTGTTCGGCAGAGCATAAGATATTGGGTTGCTGGGCTGGGACGTGTAGTACTATTTTTTTTTGTATTTTTGGAGGGTAGGCTAGAGCCGGTTGAAGCCCCCCTACTAGATTCGCCACTGCTTGATCCATTGGTACAATTATTTTTTGCTCTTTTTATATTTTTCATTAATGCTTTTAAATCTTTATGCTTACTAGGGTGGCCAGGCTAACCTTGTTTCTTCTTCATCCTGGAATATTCTCCTGCATAGAGTAAGTGTAAAGGAAATCCTTTTTCTTTGCTTAGTAAAGTTCCTCATATCCTTTGCTTGACAGAAACTTGTTGTCTTTCAGATTGGGGATCTTCTCATGTGCTATATTCTGAGGCATTCATCAGTCTTTTTGCCCATTAAAAAGAGTGATTACTTTCAGGTGACTGGTGTTCCACTCAACATTGTTCTGCACAAGCCTATATTTGCCAGTACCATGGCAAGAAAACAACAATCCAGATCTACAAAAGTCAAATGTCCTACGGTAAGAATTTATCTTCAGATCAT
The DNA here is from genome assembly GCF_003073215.2 of Triticum urartu. NCBI lineage: Eukaryota > Viridiplantae > Streptophyta > Magnoliopsida > Poales > Poaceae > Triticum > Triticum urartu. Next base: position 174,024,130 of record NC_053028.1, on the reverse strand, counting down.
GTGGCCCAGTGATTATTTATTTAGGTCCGTGTCTTGTTATGCCAACTTAAATCTTTGGTCCCGGTCTGGAAGCTCTTCAGGTTACAATTAATTTCAACCTGGCTATGACTCTCCATGCACACAAAAATACTACCTGTCTGGACTGGCACATGCACAGCGAAAACCATTCGGACATACTGCGATGCACTAGGGTTGATGACGGATAAATACCACCAGAAAGATAGCTATTGTTAGATGTGTATAGTCTCTTTTCGGTATATCCCCATTGTATAAGTGGTTTCCTGCACTTTACCACACATGTATATGTAATGGCCTTTGGTCCTCAGTAAAGATCAGTTGCTGTTTATCCAACATGGTATCAGATGTTAGGTTCCTCTCTCTCCCGCATGCCGCAACTCCGTGCTAGCTTCACTCTCGATTCCGGCCCTTCCTGTCGCGGATCCGGCTGCCCAGGCCCGGTAGCTGCCATCTCTTGCCCGGCCGGCCACCCCTCGTCACGGACCCCACTGTCTCCTCTTCGCCCCGCCCTCCCCAACTGCCAAGCTGCTTTGCCTCGTCGCCTGAAGCTTGTCCGGCGCCCCCTCGCGTCGTGGCCGGCCGCTCCCTCGCGCCTTCGCCGCTGACAGGCCAGGCCACTCGTCTCCTTCTCGTTGGCCCCGCTTCCTGCTGCTGCCGCTGGCCCCTGGCCTCTGCTCGCCTGGCCGTGCGAGCAGGCGTGCGGGAGTGCGCGTGGGGGCTTCCTGCAAGCGGGCGCTCGATCCCTTTTGATCTCGATCGGGATTTGCTGTTCTCGTTGACTCCAAAAAAAAAGAGGCAGAAGCAGCAGAGAGACTTCCTCATGTCTTCTTCGGGCTATGTAGCTGTCCCTCGGTGCTTGGTTCTCTTTGATGACACCAACTATGCTGAGTTTGCGGGCTTCATGCGTATCCATATGCGTGGTCTTCTGCTGTGGGGTGTTCTCTCTGGCGAGGTACCCTGTCCGCTCTGCCCTGTTGCTTCGGTGGCTCCTATCCCGCCAGTACCGCCGGTGCTTGCTGCTGATGCTTCTTAGGCTGATCGGGATGCAGCCAAGGCTCTTGATGATGCTGCAGTTGACGCTTATGATCAACAGGTATCCGCCTATTCTGATGCTCTTTCTGTCTACCGGTATGATCTGTCTGCTTACACTTAATGGTGCAATGATGATGCTCGAGCTGCTGCTGTTCTCACTACGAGTGTCCTCCCTCAGTTTGCTTCGGAGTTCATGGGCCTCGACACTGTTGCAGCCATGTGGTCCCATCTTTGTCAGCGCTATCAGCCCTTTGGTGATGCTCTATACCTCTCTGTAGTGCGTCAGGAGCATGCTCTTCAGCAGGGTGACAGTTGTTTGTGGAACTTGCCGTTGCTGTCAGACTATGCGGTCTGACTTGGAGTTTCAGAGGGTTCATGAGTTCTTATCTCGTCTCTGCTTTGAGTTTGAGCCTTGACGTGCTCACTTGCTTGCTCGTGGTCGTGTTCCTCTCTCGGAGGTGCTTGCCGAGCTTCGTGCTGAGGAGACCCGCCTTCGCTCTGCGGGGTTGCTGGCGGTTTCGTCTGTGTTGGCTGCTCGGGCTCCTGTGTCGTCTGTTCGGCTCACTGCTCCACCGCTCCTACCTACACCTTCAGGGGGGTGGGGGGTGGGTCGCCCTCCTTATGCTAAGAAGGGCCGCTCGCGCTGTGACACCTTCTGTGGCTACTGCTCTCGGCCAGGTCACCCAGAGTTTGATTGCCGTGAGAAGAAGCGAGACCAGAGGCGCTCCTCTCCCAATGGGACTCCTGGATCTTCCTCGACTCCGTCACACACTGACCAGGACATTGTACGGCTTAAACGCCTTCTGGCTTCCTCTGGTTCATCACTGACTGGTCCTGCTGCTGCTGTGACTGCTTCCACCACTTCATCACCGCCGGCATCTACACCGTCAGGTACATCTTCGTGGGTTATGGACTCTGGAGCTTCCTTTCATATGTCCTTTAATTCTCCAGCTTTGTCCTCTCTTTGCCCTCTTGATTCTCCTATTAATGTTATCTCTTCCTGTTGCTAGTCGTGGTATTCTTTCCACTTCATCCTTTTCTGTTCCTGGTGTTTCACATGTTCCTCGCCTTACCATGAATCTTTTTTCCGCTGCCCAACTTACTGATTCTGGTTGTCGGGTCATTCTTGATATCGATTCTTGCTCCATTCAGGATCGTTGCACCAAGGTTTTGGTTGGTGCTGGCCCCTGACGCCGTGAGTCCGAGGGTCTTTGGGAAGTTGACTGGCTCTGTGTTCCTTCCGCTGCCACCACTTCAGTCAGCTCTCATGCTCTTGCTGCCTCTTCGTTTGCGTCCTTCCAGCAGTGGCATCATCGCCTTGGTTACATATGTGGCTCTCGCTTGTCTTCCTTAGTGCGTCAGGGCCTCTTAGGGTCTGTATTTGGAGATGTTTCTTTACCTTGTAATGGTTGTAGACTTGGCAAACATACCCAGTTACCTTATCCTACCAGTCACTCGGTATCTCAGCATTCTTTTGACTTAGTTCATTCTGATGTTTGGGGTCCAGCCCCCTTTGATTCGAAAGGTGGTCATCGCTACTATGTTTTGTCTATTGATGATTTCTCTCACTACACTTGGCTCTACTTCATGAAATCTCGTAGCGAGGTTCTCTCTATATACAAACGATTTGCTGCCATGGTTCACACCCAGTTTTCCACGCCTATTCGTACTTTTCGTGCTGACTCCGCTGGAGAGTATATCTCCTAGCTGTTGTGTGGCTTTCTCGCAGAACAGGGTACCCTTGCCCAGTTCTCCTGTCCTGGTGCTCATGCTTAGAATGGTGTTGCTGAATGTAAGCATCGTCATCTGCTTGAGACGGCTCGTGCGCTGATGATTGCCGCCTCCCTTCTACCCCATTTTTGGGCTGAGGCTGTTTCTGCATCCACCTATCTCATCAACATTCAGCCATCGACTGCTTTGCAGGATGGTATTCCTATGGAGTGTCTCTCTGGTCGCTCTCCAGACTACTCAGCTCTTTATATGTTTGGATGTGTGTGCTATGCCCTTCTTGCCCCACACGAGCGCACCAAACTGACTGCTCAGTCGGTTGAGTGTGTTTTCCTTGGCTACAGTAATGAGCACAAGGGCTATCGCTGTTGGGACCCTGTTGGTCGTCGCTTGCGCATCTCGTGTGATGTGACCTTTGACGAGCCTCGCTCTTACTACCCACGTCCTTCTTCCTCGAGCTTCTCTGTGGACGATATTTCTTTTCTTCTCCTTCCCGATACACCCTGCTATGTGCCTCATGTTTCACCTCTTCTTCCTACACCTCTCATTCATTCTCATTCACCACCGACGCCATCTTCTCCATCCTCCTCCTCCACCTCTACACCATCATCTCCAGTCCGTCGCCCTCTCTCACCGTTTCCTCTCCACTATGCTCGCCGTCCTCGTACTGAGGATGCTTTCCCTTACACGCCTGACGCACCTTCCACCTCTGGTGCACCTCCGTTCACGCCTAACCCGGTTCATAACCTTCGTGCTCGGCCTCGCCCTCCGCCTGATCGCTATTCTCCTAATCGGTACGGTCTCTCTGTTATTGCTGAGCCCACTTCCTATCGGACTGCCATGACTCAGCCTGAATGGCAGCTTGCGATGGCCGAAGAGCTTGCTGCCCTTGAGCGCTCTGGCACATGGGATCTGTTTCCCTCCCTTCCGGTGTTCGTCCCATCACCTGCAAGTGGGTCTACAAGATCAAGACCCGCTTCGATGGTTCTCTTGAGCGTTACAAAGCTCGTCTTGTGGCCCGTGGTTTTCAGCAGGAGCAGGGCCGTGATTATGATGAGACATTCGCTCCTATCGCCCACATGACCACTGTCCGCACTCTCCTTGCTGTGGCTTCTGTTCGTCATTGGTCTATCTCTCAACTTGATGTCCAGAACGCTTTTCTTAATGGCGAGTTGCGTGAGGAGGTTTATATGCAGCCACCACCGGGGTGCTATGCTCTTGATGGTATGGTCTGTAGACTTCGTCGCTCCCTCTATGGTCTTAAACAGGCCCCTCGCGCCTGGTTTGAGCGCTTTGCCTCTGTGGTGACTGCCGCTGGTTTCTTGCCCAGTGATCATGATCCCGCGTTGTTTGTTCACACGTCTCCTCGCGGTCGGACTCTTCTCCTTCTCTATGTTGATGACATGATCATCACTGGTGAGGACTCTGAGTACATTGCCTTTGTTAAGGCTCGCCTTCGCGACCAGTTCCTCATGATTGATCTTGGTCCACTTCGCTATTTTCTTGGGTTTCAGATCTCCTCGATCTCTGATGGCTTCTACGTCTCCCAAGAAAAATATATTCCGGATCTTCTTGCTCGCGCTGCTCTCGGTGATGAGCGCACTGTTGTGACTCCTATGGAGCTCAACGTTCAGCTTTGTGCCTCTGATGGCGACCCTCTTCCTAATCCCACTCGGTATCATCACCTCGTTGGCAGCCTTGTCTATCTTGCTGTTACGCGTCCTGACATCTCCTATCCTGTCCACATCCTGAGTCAGTTTGTTTCAGCCCCCACCCCTGTCCACTATAGTCACCTCCTCTGTGTTCTACGATATCTTCGTGGCACGATCTCTCAGCGCCTTTTCTTTCCCCGCTCCAGCACTCTTGAGCTCCAGGCCTACTCTGATGCTACCTGGGCTAGTGATCCCTTTGATCGACGCTCGCCTCTGCTTATTGTGTCTTTCTTGGTGGCTCTCTTATTGCCTGGAAGACAAAGAAACAGACGGCGAGTACAGAGGCTGAGCTGCGAGCCATGGCTATGTTGACGGCCGAGGTGATCTGGTTACGGTGGTTACTTGAGGATTTTGGTGTGTTTGCTACTACCTCGACTCCCTTACTGTCATACAGTACCGGTGCTATCAGTATTGCGCGTGATCCGGTGAAGCATGAGCTCACCAAGCACATCGGTGTGGATGCCCACTTTGTGCGTGCTGCTGTGCAGGATCAGACTCTCGCTCTTCACTATGTGCCCTCTGAGTTACAGTTGGCTGACATCTTCATGAAGGCACAGACTCGAGCGCAGCATGGCTTTCTCCTCTCCAAACTCAGTGTTGTTGATCCACCATGAGTTTGAGGGGGGGTGTTAGATGTGTATAGTCTCTTTTCGGTATATCCCCATTGTATAAGGGGTTTCCTGCACTTCACCACACATGTATATGTAATGGCCTTTGGCCCTTAGTAAAGATCAGTTGCTGTTTATCCAACAGCTATAACGGCCCGTCTGCAAGGAGATAGGAGAGATCAGAGACTGGGATGATGTAGGAGACTAGTAATTAATTTATATTGTTCTTGCTTGATTAATTCATCAAAAGCTCCTCTCTATATAGAGGCCTATCAACTCAAACTATGTCAGATGAGTATATATGGACATATTAATAAAAAAAATTTCAATTCTAATGGTGGATCTTATCCCTTAATCGAAACCGGCTATGGGTGGATCTTATCATAAAAAGCACCTGGTTACTAACCCAAATGACATTATAAACTTTATTTTACTGATGTTCTGCCATGGAAATAAGGCTCCTCACGCAGGTTCAGGTTTTCAATAGCCGAGAGAATCTTCCATTTTTCCATTCCAAACAAGTCTCTACATACATGCTATTACGTTGGGGATGGAAAACAGCGTTGCATTAGTATTACTCTTAATAGTTTGACTTCTTTATGTGGTGTAAACAATTGGTAGTTTACTCTGGTTTGTTTTATAGCTGCATTTAAAAAGTAAACAAACTGATTAAGCATTTGAATACAAATAATCAAGATGGCAGCACCCAGTTTGTTGTAGAATTCATTACCATGTCCCGAGTTTTCTTCAACCAGGAATTGGCTTTCTTGATAATGTTCTTTGATACTACATGCTTAAAATGTCTTGATGACCTCATTGTCGAATGTTCTTTTATCAAACAAGCACACTGTGAATGCTATGGTATATTTTTTCTAATAAACTGATCGGATACTGCATGTCTTTTGATCTCAGTGCCACGTGTTGCGTAATGCAAAGATGAAACTAAACATAACTGGAGGCAATCGTGGCAACAGTTCAGACTCTGCGTTTTACTGTTCAGATAACACTCAGAGATATGATGCTCTACAAAGTTCTGGAAGTTGTGATGCTGAAAGAGTTATAAAGCCTAATTGTCCAAGTGATGGATGTAACTGTTCCAATTGCTTTACCCGGAAGCCTAGGAAAAGAAAAAGATTGTACAGCTGGCAGCGCCGCAGTAAGCAGAAGCAGTTCTGTAACGAAGATAAGTTGACAGAGTTAAGTAAATTAAACGACAGTTATTACACTCTGTGTAATCTCTTATCAGATGGCTCAGCTGCTGGAGTGAATGGTCAAACACACTCCTTGAAGCATACTGCAGATAACATTTCTATTGGAATGAACAATGGTGAATTTGTTTCACAAACTGAAGAGCCATGCAATGTACCTGTCCTGTCATTAAAGAAGTCACCTAGCTCTGTGTTAGATACTAGTCCTTCCCAGGATCTATTGTGTGGTTACGGTAAATCAGGAGTCCAATGTACAAGTCCCAAAGTAGGACCCTCCAGCTACCCACAACTGAATGTCAGTTCCTTCCCAATCTCCTGTTATTTGTTATTACCGTTTCTTTTGTGCTTACACTCAAGTTCTGTCTACCTGCCTAAATCATTAGTTATTCCATTCATTTTGATTTTTGACTACTGTTGTAACGTTATAGTCTCCAAGTTATATAGTAGTGTCAAAAGCAATAACTTGGATGAGAGGAAAATAGAAGATGCGAATATTGACACTTGAAGATTTTCCACTTAGCGCCTCACCGACATGCTGATCCTAGGGTCACATGTTGGTGAGACAATGGAATGAAATCCTCAATAGCACCTCTTTGCATTGTCAAACTGCATAATTTACCAGCATGTGGTAAAAAGTAGACCAGAAAACCGTATCTTTATAATGTTATTAAAAAAATTTCAATTCTAATGGTGGATCTTATCCCTCAAATGGTCAAGCCATCTCAGATGGTGTTGGACAAGCTTCCCTATTGGTAAATGTGTGCGGGGCTGCTTATATGAGTGCTGCCGCATGCCCCCCCTAGGGACAGTGACTGTATAGCCAAGTCAGCCAGGATATCTATCTAATTAGATTGATTAGCTTGAGTTTGTTTCCCAAGTATTTAGCTGCTTGCCATGTCCTGATGAATTGATTCATGTTTTTTAGTCTCTAAAGAGAGGCCACCATTGTGTTTTGATCAATAATACCGAAAGGGATGTTAAACTCTAGAGCTACAGCATTAGTCACTGCTATACATTACCTCTCCAGTCACCACCAAAGGCGAATACTGTATGCCCATGCGGTGGAAATCGCCAAAACTGCAACCTACTAAGTGCAGCATGTGACTCTTTTTTTGCGATTTTTGTGGACATTGCTACTGCTGTTTGATAATGGGCTTTGTGTGTTTCTACTTGGAGTGTTCTTGAAATTCAGCAGCACTGATCAATTGGCTTGCTACACAACCACTTGCAGTTTTTATGTTGCTGTTGACCTGTTGTTTCCTCAACATATTTTTTTTACTTGCAGAGTGGTTCCATCTGTTTCAATTGCTTAATGTTGAATGCTTCGAAATGTGTGTCAGTAGATTCTTTGATACCAAGACAGGCCATTTTCTATAACAAAGAAATATCTGAGAATGTCTTCCATCGCAGCAGTATCCTTTTGCTATTTAGTACCTGTCAAAGCTCGAAGTGTGTCAATCTCTTGAAATGGTACCCTGCAATTATTGTCAACAGAATAGTTCTAAAGTTGCAGTAAGTGGAGAACGAAACCTACTCTCAGTTTTCTTGTCTTTCTTGTTGGGGGACTATCGGTGGAGGGGAGCAAGGTTCTGTGCGGAAGTGATAAGATAATTGGTGACTTACATAGCAACGTGGGATATTTTTTGGAGCTTTTGTTCCATATGTATGTCACTCGGTGTACTCTGTCACAGTATGTTGGCACCCTTCCCTGGATAATTTTGCCATGTATCTCGTATGGTGTACTCACAGTAACGTTTTCCTAGTTACCATTGACCACATCATCTGATTTACAAACGTTCAACCATATTGTAAATAAAATATACCGTTCCTATTTTGATAGAGATGTGTATCTGAATATATTTTCATGAAATTTTGTAGATTGAACTAACATCTAGTTGCAAATTTTCGTTATCTACTATGCTACTCGGAGGAAACTTCCGAATTGTTTCAAATAACTTGTAAATAGTTTACATTAATCAGTTTCTTAGTCTTCCCTTCAAATGATATGCATGAATGTGTGATATATGAAAAACCAAAATCAGTTCATTCCAGGCTAATTTCTTCTGCTAAAAAGGTCTCGTGGATATTATTTCGGAGCTCTGGTATGTGTTTGGTTTGTTTTATGTTAATACTTCTTTTGTTGCATGTGTTTCCTCTGTATTTTATACTTACTCTTTTGAGGACCTACATTTTACAAGATGTTACATGATGGAAAAAACGTAAAGCACTAGATTGTTGAAATGCTGACATTTGGAGGTTCATAGGTGATACTTGGCAAATCTTACCGTGTATTTGTATGTATGCTGTATATATTATTTGTCATAGTATCTTCTGCAAACTTTCCTTAATACTGTTAGACTTGACAAATAAAAGGAAAGGACCAGACGCACTGTCTTTATTAAAGCACATATTTGGAATCAAGGAATGCTGCATAAAGTTCTTCCAATGTGATTGCCATGGATCTTCCAGACCAAATTCTAATTGCTTGTGAGTCAACAAATTTAATTTGTATTATATTGCCACTAGCCAGCGTGTCATTTCAGCATTTTGCATAACTTTGCACATAAGCTTTAGACTGCACGTGAGGATATCAGTTTCACCTTCCTCTGTCAAACACATGCTACTACTGAACACGTCTGTTTGAGATACCATTACTTCATATTTTATTATCTAAATTACTAATCCAAAGTAATGACAATATATTAGTGGCCTACTGCCAGGCGAATAAAGTATCTTAAAGGTTTAAATTTGTCACCATTGGATGAGGAGGTGTGTCATAACACAATTTTGTTTGTTTATTAACAGGAAAGATTGGATCAGTTTTCCTCTATTGCAATAAGATACATGTAAACATTTATGCGGGCCTTTATATCTTGTGCTAAAGGGCATATGGAGATATATACATTATACACTACTCCTTAAAAATGTCTCCGTATTTTTGCTCCGTTCCCATCCTTTTTTAGTCACACATGTTAACCTTATGTAAGCCACTGCAAATGCATTAATGGAGGCCATGATATCGTTATTCTGAAGATATTACTTTCTCGCCCGTTGTCACACTTATGCAGGATAATATGTTCATCACTTCATCTTTTTGATTTTTTATCTATCTGGCTCTATTATTGTAAGTGGTTAATGTTCCTGTTACCAGGTATCATTGGATGCTTCAACTAGTGAAAAATCTCGTAAGGAATTCTAAACGCTGCCAGTACAAGAAACTATTTCTGAAGCATTGTTCTGTTAAGTCTAAGGTACTTTTGAACAATTAAACCACTTTTGAGTACTATTACTAAGAATCAAACAATAAAATAGTCTATGGCTATTTTGCCTTCTCTTATCCTTTTGTCTGAACTATCCTATAGTTATTTGCTTTAAGTGTTGAAATTATAGGGCTTGTTTTTGTTGCTTTCTACAGTTCGCCACAATCTAGTGTCAAGTGTGGCAAGCTACGTCCCACTGTCACTGGTTCAGCATAATTGATTCTGCTTATATACTTTGACTCTTAGAGAGGAGAAACACCCCACTCCTACTTTTCATCTGGTTAGAATAGGGAAAAAATGTTTTTGTTAGGGCATGACTTACTGGCCTCTTAACTGCTATGCTGGTGAAACATGCAGCATTATGTATGCGTTTGGATGTTTCATTCTACACAGGCTGGTATATTGTTTACTTGGTCGAAATGGCACAAATGTATTAATGTGAAACTAGAAGAATGATGCCATATTCTCTTTTAATACAAAGCAGGTGGCAAAAGATGGGCTCCCTTCAGGCAACATACAATATTCAACAGGAGGAAAATCAGCATATTGTGGTGAATCTTTTGCTCAGTTGGAAGCTTACAGTACACATCAGCAAGTAGTATCCTTTGTCTGGGCAGTGTTGACACGGATCATACCACAGCCTTTGTTAGGGAATCCTTCTAGTAAGAGATCCTTAAGGATGAACCTTTGGAAGTTTATAAGGTTACGCAGGTTTGAAACATTTCAAGTAACTGATTGTATTTGTGAGTTGAAAGCACCAGAATATTCTTGGCTATCAAAAATTGGATTCACTAGTTGCTTTTGTTCTGTACTACTTGGAGAAGAGACTGGGCTGTCAAATGGTACAGAGGAGCAGAAACAGAACAATCTCTTGCATTGTTGGATTAGCTGGTTATTTTCTGACATTGTGATCCCATTGATCAGTACATACTTTTATGTTACAGAAAGAGAAACAAAGCGATATGATGTTTTCTATTATCCAAAGTCAGTGTGGAGGAACCTAACTAGCAATACTATTGCTTCCTTAAATGCGCAGAGCTTCAAGATTTTGCGTCGTACATCGAGGAGAGCAATAAAACATTTGTACCGTTCTTCAAGAGTGAGATTTCTTCCAAAAGCAAAAGATATCAGACCATTAGTAAATTTTAAATCTCAGTCAAAGGATGGTATTCTCAACAAGTGTCATTTAGTTATTAAAAAATTAAGGGATGATAACCCAGAGATGTTTGGTTCTTCTGTTTTTGATTATGATGGTGTTTACAAAAATCTTTCCAGTTTTATGTCTTCAGTAAGAAGACAGTTGAAAGAGTCAAAGATATATATTGTGGTTGCTGATGTATCTAAGGCATTTGATTGTGTTAATCATGACGTGCTACTGAAAATTATGGATGATGTTCTGAAAGGTGATGAGTATGCCTTGAGAAAATGTACCAAAGTAATTTACAGTAGGTCTAAGAATGTGGCTTATCGCTTTGATTCAAATGTAGTCGTCAGCGACGGAAACGGTATTAACGATTTCTCAATTCAGCGGTCATCAGGTGGTGGCATTCTAGTTGATCAGGTACTGTATCAGAGCTTATTTCATTTGTTCTGGTGTTTGACTTGTTACTGAACGTGACTGATGTTAAGTACTCCCTCCGTCCCAAAATAAGTGTCTCAAGCTTAGTGCAACTTTGTACTGAAGTTAGTACAAAGTGAGACACTTATTTTGGGACGGAGGGAGTATATGTAACAACCACTTGAATATGCAAATGCTTGCCACTAAAGGCGAAAGCTACTGAAATCATAATGTTTTGCCTATCCCATTTAGTTAGGGGGTCAGCTTTGCATTTCCACCTTCATGTCTATGGAAGTCTAATGCAAAAATAGAAGTTCTTCACAGGACCTACTAATTATGGAACATAAATAATAAAATGTAGCGATGTTATATATTCTGGCACATACTTCTGGGGTGAGTTCTTTAATGTAAATATGTAATCCATCTGGTAAGTAAAGCTGTGATCACACAATTGCATTGATGTATGATGTATGTACACAATCTTTGCTTCTAAAAGGGTTTACACATCCATGTTCAGAAAATCACTTTGGAACTTCTTGAGCAATCAGATTTCTAGTATATCTGCATAGGTCACATTTGTCATCTGGTCTGTTAACCTAATACACGAACATATCAGATTAGGTGTCTTGCCTTTGTGAGGACGGTGAACGATGAGCTTATTTTTCAAATTTGACCGATTTTTTGGCAGATAATTGCCATGTTCTGTCCTCTACCAAGATATGCAAGTTTCATGAAATTTGATTGAAGTTTCACCACAGTTAAAATCCATGGTCCATTAGCTGAGAGAAGGGCTAAGGGAGTAGAAAGTGATTTTGGAACATGTTTTCAGTTTTTGCTTGCCCATGCTGTTGCTCTATCTTTTTTGACAATCTGTTTACTTCCAATTGTTTGTTTCTCACACAGAATACAAGTATTGACCAACCGAATATCTTAAAGCTCTACCTTTTTTGAAATCAGGGAACTGTTAGTACAATTCGGAAGGAAGAGCTTCAACGTGTCCTTTTCGAACAAGTCAAGTGCAATATTCTGAAGATTGGGCAAACATTTTACTTGCAGCAAGTAGGGATTGCTCAAGGAAACAAGTTATCCCCTAACCTTTGTTCCCTATACTATGGTCACCTTGAGAATTCTGTGATATTGAATTTTCTGCATGATGGAAATTCAGGAGATGCTATTTCAGAACCGGAATTTTTAATGATGAGGTTCATTGATGACTTCATGTTTATCTCTCTCTCAAAGAAGCATGCTTTGAATTTCTTTAATAGGATGAGAAGAGGTTTTGTGTACTACAATACTTACATGAATGACAGCAAATATGGTTATAATTTCAACATTGGAGATAACGAGCAGTGCGATAATAGGCTCTACATGGGCGATGATGGAGTCACTTTCATACCATGGAGTGGTTTGCTTATAAACTGTGAAAATTTAGAAATTCAAGCTGATTATACAAGGTATGTCTGTCAGTTTCTAGTTTTAGTTTGTTGATTCAGTTCATCAATATTGAGATCATCTTCAGTGATACAGAACATGGATCTAGGACGGTTGACCTGTTTATAACCCTGAGAAATACATTGACCACCGCTGTGGTTCTGCCATCTTTTTGTTGAAACCTGGATTAATCATTTTTGTGTATTTCTTTTAAACCACAGGCAATTACATAAGTTGAAATGTTGATACAAGATTCTCCTGAATTTTTGTCTATTTTTAGAAGCTTGTTGAAAACTTACAGTAGAGCACACGAGCTCCAGTGCTTCTGTTAGCAAAATTTTGTAAATTTAACAAAGGTGTCCGTTTGCTTTATTGCCTAATTTGGCAGTGTTCGTCTTACTGGTTCTCCAGTGATCCAGTCCAAACTAATTTTCCTAATAAAAAACTGTTGAAGAACTAGTAATGAGTATGCACATTTCTCAAACAGGTATTTAGGCATTACAATCATCTCCACGATCACTGTGAAGATGCATTCTTCCATGAAGTACCTTCGCAGCAAGCTATGCCATTACATGCGTCCGAAGTGCCATCCCATTTTCTATGACTCCAATATCAACTCACTGGGCACTGTAAGACTGAATATATATCAAGCCTTCCTGTTATGCGCAATGAAGTTTCATTGCTATATGCGGAGCATGCCTTATTCCAGCATAAGCAAACCCGAGTTGCTGCATGTCATTAAGAAGACCTTCAGGTATTACATTTCTCTTGACATTTATATTTGTGATAAAAAACTACGCTGAAGTGCTTTATGTTTACTATCTATCCACTTATTTCATCAAACAAGGTATAACTTTCTAATCCCTTCTTCCGTTGAATAGATACATGCATAGTCTGATTGTCAGCCGTATGCAAGATATGGAGCTGCAATCCAATGTGCGCCCAGTTCTAAAGCTAAGACGCAAAGAAACCAATTGGCTTGGACTATCTGCCTACATCCGCGTGCTTCAAAAGAAACAATCTCGTTACAAGGATTTGTTGGCGTTGTTGATAGCAGAGGCTGAGGGTTATGGTCATATGGACCGTGATTCTGACAGTTTGTGCTATGCTGTGGATGATTCTCACTCGTCAATGTTCTGGAAGTTCAAATATTAGAAGGAAACTCGAGAGGCCTGAGTATTGCAGAGAACTCTTATTTTGTGGGTACAGTTTTAGCAGGATTTGGCTTATATACAGCTCTACCTGCCATATCATCAGGTAGAAAGGCTGAAAACTAGTTGCTTCTGGAATGGCAGTAACATTCATCATGTTTGCGCCAAGCTTTCACTTCATAGTCTTATTGCAGCATTTTATATGTTCCTATATCTGATCCCATGTGTCTGATTAGCTGCTAAATTCATTAACAAATAAGCATCATAGCTCTACATCACATTTTACTTTAGTCATTAATCTTTTGTGCGTTTTTTATGAACAGATGGTTAAATGTCAAAGAACATCATTGAATGATTCCTATTATAGAAGCCTTGATGAGCAAACGAGAGTAGTAGTCATTTTTTCTTGATGGTCACTCAGCTGGTTGTTTCAGACTATTCAATCAAAGTTAGCACAAAGTTAAGTCACTTATTTTGGGACGGAGGGAGTACATGCTATGACTATTGACACTAAATCTTGACTCATACTCCGTCCGTCCAAAATAAGTGTCTCAACTTTGTACGAATTTTAATACAAATTTGTACTAAAGCTGAGACACTTATTTTGGGACGGAGGGAGTATGCAATTAGTACTAGGAAGTTGCTTTGTTTTAAAACTGGAGTTTCTTTCTAGAAAAGTATTCATCAAATGAGATCTAGTTTTGATGAGCCCATCGTGGAAACCTAATGGTGAAAGTAAATCGTGATTCTAACGTTTGATTCCAAGTTGTAGCTCTTCATAATGGAATCAGTTGCTGGTGATGGGAAATGACCACACACGGAGGAGTATATAAGATATTCTTTCTAGGAAACAAACACAAGTTCACTTGTTAGAAACTATGAGCAAATTCTATGCGCATAATTTATTAATTCGTGTGGGCTATTTGTAAGTCACCTGAAAATTCCTTTTTGCAACTCACTTTTTTTACTTACCTTTAATCCTTTTTTTTCTTTTTTGTTTGTGTTAGTGTCCCCCCCCCCCCTCCCTGTGTGCATATGTATGCTGATGTGTGTGTACTGGACCCGTGGACCCGTATGTGTTTGTGCGCGCACACATGTGGGTTGGGGAACCATGCATGTGTGTATGTATGTGGATGTATATGCATGCGTGAGAGAGATGGGAAGGTGACATGAGGTGCAGTTCATATTCGTCGTGTCGATAGATGATTAATCTCCAACATTGTTGTTTAATTGTTTGAATATTGAGTACAAATATGGATGTGTACATGCATATTTCATATAATCCGTGTGCAAATCACATCGTCTGAAAGTTACACTACTATATGGTTGGTTTTGCATACTATGGAATAGTGCAAGTTCTATGCAACACGTGCAAGTTTTTGTTATCCTTTGTTTTGAGTTTTTTCTTCATTTTTTTCTTCAGGATACCAATGCCTTTAATTCATTCCACCTTAGAATAAAGTTTGTTTTTTGTTCAGGTTTCCTTCAGTTTACAATGAATATGTATGCAATATTAATAAGAAAAAAGAGATGATTTTATGCTTATTAGCGAGTCAACTCATAGTACATAGAGTATCATGCAAATTTATAGTTTAGATTCATCCTTATCTTCGTTTCTGAAAATTAAATTTAATCTGTTCACACATGCAACCATTTTAAATACTCCCTTAGTAAAGAAATATAAGAGCATTTAGATAACACTACTGGACATCAAACATCACGTCCTTAATAAGTTTTTTTTGCAAAATATAGATACGTGTAAAAAATGCACATCTCATTTGTATATAGAGAAGAAACAACTAGTAATATACAGTGAAAAATAGACTTAATTAAAAATCAGGCCACTTAAATATAATCGCTCCTTTATAGAGACCGACAAGTTCACCGACACGCACAGATCTTGGCAACGAAACAACTAACCAGCAACAAAACCAAAGACATGTGAACAGTCTGAGAACAAGAAGAAGCTAGAGATGAAACGTGCATGGCAAACAGCTTAGTCGACCGGATCACTGCACCTCCACGTCGCGCCTATCAGACGTCGCCGGTGACTGCCCACAGCACAGGCAGCAAGTGGGGCGGTTGCTCCTCGCCGCTCTCTTCCTGCGTTCCTCCGCCTCCTCGTCCGGCAGCGATCTCGTCACCACACCCGCCGGCACCGGGAACCACTTCCGCTTCGCCAGATTACGCATGCACTTTATCTTCTTCAGGACGAAGGCGCATATCTCCCCCATCGCCCTGCAAGAACATCGCATACATTTATAAATATTGCATGTATGTATGCAATATGGATAAAGATGTGTGGCTACGTACTCTCCGATGTAGACGACGCAGATGAAGGAGACGCAGGTGATGACGACGATGTAGACGCAGGAGGTGGCGTAGCGGGTGGTGCCGGCGATGTAGGCGCCGACGAGGCTGGCGAGGTCGACGAAGGTGGTGAGCATGAGCGCCACCACCTTGGCCTCCCCGTGGTAGAACCGCTCGCTCATGAGCAGCACCATGATCACCAGCGACGTCACGAACGCCGTCGCGTTGAAGTAGTAGAAGATGACGTACCGAACCCAGTGCTCGTCGCGCAGCACCGGGTTGCCGGGCCGGTGCCCGCCGGGGCCCTCCTTGGTGTCCTGCCAGAACCCGCCGGGCGGGTTCAGGCCGGCCTGGTAGGTCACCGACGCCGCCACGGTCGCCAGCACCATCAGCCACCCGCGCATCTCCCTGAACCACTTCTTCCGCTCGTCCTCCTTGGCCTCCCCCTGCCCTTGCCCCTGGAGGACGAGGAAGCCCTGGAGCGCCGTGCGCATCGCCTCCGTCGACGCGGCGGCGCCGCCCGGCTGGTGGAAAGGCGTGATGAGCACGGGGATGCCATGCAGACCGTGACCGGTGGCTGTTGGCGCGGTGTCGCCGCCGGGAGCCGCGTCCATGACGGACCGTGCCTCGGACATCTTGGTATGGGGCGTTGGGTTCAGGGCGCGCGCTTGTGCAAGAGAAATGTTGAAGTATATGCACGTATACTTGCTCTTGGCGTCCGTGTCATGTGGGCCATGCGAGTGTGTGAGCATCGTCTCCTACACAAGCAAGCAAGGACGAAGAATGTCTTCTATGTTTAGCAAGGAACAACGGACCGGTGCTCGGATGCGTGCTCGTACATGGCCAAGAAAGGAACCAAGAGACGCCAGCTGTCCACCAGGTCCGGAAATAACAGTTTTTTTTAAAAAAAACACTTCTAATTTTATTCATACTCATAACAATTACAGATACACTGATTTGAATTTAAGATAAAAAATACAGAGTAACTCCTATAACTAAGAATTACAATAAAATCTCTTAGGGCATCTCCAGCCGCGTCCCCAAAAAGGCCTCCCCAGGCGATTTTTTCGCGCCGGCGCCAAAAAAACGGCTCAGTCGCGCCCCAGAAGCCCGATTTTCGCCGGCCTGGGCCGAAAACAGCGCCGGCGGACCTAGGCCGAACCCGGCGCGCTGGGGGGCGCCCGGGGGCGCCGGGGCGAACTGTTTTGGCGCGAAACAGCCGCGGGCCCGCCGCGTCAGCGACACGACGCCTTGTCTTCCCCCAACGGCCTCGGTTCCCGCGGGGAATCAATGCCAAGGCTGCCGCCGGTCAGCCTTGCCATTGATTTCTCACGGGCGGCGCGTCACGGGACGGCGCGCCGACGCCTCCCCTCCCTCGCACGCGTACACACGGGTGCGGCGCGGCTATATAGCCGGTGGCCTGCACTCGCCTGTGCCCACACCAGCCCCGCCCCTCGCCGCCGCCGAGCTCCTCTCTCTCCCTACCTCTCCCGAGCGCCGCCGCCCAGCCCCTCCCTCTATCTCTCTACCTCTCCCGAGCCCGTCGCCATGGCGGAACGCTACCTCGGAGACGAGGCGGCGGCCAACGGCTTCGGCCGCCGTTCGCTCCGCGAACAGGAGTCCTGGCTCCTGTTCCAGGCGAACATCCCGGCGCCGCCGGACATGCGCGCCGGGCCGACGGGGTGGAGGCTCAGCGTCGGGGGAGTGCCCATTCCTCTGTTGCCCGACGCCGTGGCGAAGCCGAAGTACTTCGCCGAGGAAGTCGAGGTCGTGCGCGCCTCCCTCACCGACGCCCAACTCTCCCTCCCCCAGTACGCCGCCGACAACCACGCGGCTTGGGCGGCGTATTTCGAGCGCCGCCAGCAGCAGCGCTTGGCGTCCATCAATGACGCGCCGGTGGTTGGCGGCCGGCAGAACAGCGAGGGGCGCCACCTGTGGTGGGGCGTCCCCGGCCGCACACTCGAGGGCGTGCTGACGTACCTCGAGGGCGGCAACGACCCGCCGTTGGCGTACCGGCGAGGGCGGCCGCCCCGGCGCAGCACCGACG
The DNA here is from genome assembly GCF_003073215.2 of Triticum urartu. Lineage (NCBI taxonomy): Eukaryota > Viridiplantae > Streptophyta > Magnoliopsida > Poales > Poaceae > Triticum > Triticum urartu. The sequence goes on along the minus strand of NC_053028.1, from coordinate 174,006,067 downwards.
CGCCGGGCCATGGGCGCCAAGGAGGTTCGGGTCCTCCTCCTCTTCTTCCTCCTCCCGATCTTCATCACACTCCTCCGGCACTCCGGCCCTGCTCAGCGTCAAGGCCGAGCCCACGGCGGAGACGCCGCTCGGCCGGCGCACTCGCAGCGTCGGCATCGTCATCAACGAGGGCGGCCGGCGCGCCTCCTCGTCGGCTCCTCCTCCGCGCTTCGTCAAGCCAAAGACGGAGCCGGGGCTCGTGCCGGTGAAGACGGAGCCGGGGCTCGAGCCCGTGAAGAAGGAGCCGGCCGCGCCGGTGACGACGGAGCTCGACGACGACGACGCGGCCCTGGAATGGGCGCGCAGGGACTCCATAGCGATGGAGAAGGAGCGCCTGGAGAAGGTGAAGGAGCGCCAGCGCGCCGCCCTGCTTCGCTTCGCGGAGCGTCGACGCGGCCGCGACGAAGGCGGAGTCATCGATCTGCGACAGCGACAACGACGATGATGCGCCGCCAGCAGTCCGCCATGGCGACGCCGGGCAGGAGTCCAGCAGGGGCGCCCGCGTCAAGGAGGAGAAGGCCGACGACGACGATGGCGGCGACGGCGGCGACTTCAGCCAGTTTTTCCTTTAGATTAGTTTATGTATATGTGCTATGTAATGAAAATCCGCGAACTTCGCCGAAATGTGCTGAAATTTATCGTGTTTGGCCGAAATTTATCGTGTTTGGCCGAATTTTATCATGTTTAAGCCGAACTTCGCCGAACTTCTTTTATTTTAAAACGTGCCTGGGGGCGACCCTGGGGCCGGCGGCTGGGGACCAACTCGCCCCCAGGCCCAATTTTTGCGCCGGCTCACCCCCAGGCGGCGATTTTAGGCGCCCCATGGGGGGCCAACGACTGGAGATGCCCTTAGAAACACCTTCTTCGTTGTATCAATCTCTGCTAAAAGAGATACTCCAAAGACTTCGGTAAAGAGGCTGCAATTGGACTGAAGCAACGATGTTGCTACTCTTTCACCCGCAACAACATTATCAAAATGGTTTTTGGAAGCGCCTTGAGTCGCCATACAAAAAGATGGGAAGTGTTGATCGATGAACGTACTTGGGCCGGGGATCATCCCCTAGAAGTGCAGGCCGTCGCATCACAATATCTTCACCATGGTGTTGATGAAAGATTTCAACCCCACAAAAAATCAAACCAACAAATAAAGTTTGACACACCAACATAAACCCATCAGATCCGAGTACCAGATATGCGAGGATAAAAAACTCTCTAACCTCATGGCACTGCCAAAATAACGAGAGTAAACTTATTATCACAATACGACAAAGGACATAGAACTTGAAAATGCGCGGCTTCCCCACCTCCCAGCGCCAAGATGGCAACTGGAGGCGAGGGGACCAAAAATTTCATTGCGGTGACTTTTTTTTGCGAGCTCAAACCTTGTATTACTCAATCAAGGTATCATTACAATCCTCAGCAACTAACTCCAGAACTTCAGGAGGACCTGACCCTATCCAAGTCATAGTCCTATTATTAAGACGACTAAAAGAAGCTAACTTGTCACTCGTCTTATTCTGTGAGCGAGCGACAAGAGTAATACAAGTTTGATGAAGGTTCAATAAATCTCTAATCTCATTAGCTAACGATGAGTAGAGCGATCGATCGGTATCTCCACATGTGATCATAGCCACATCAACAGAAGAATCCAGCTCAACTTGTATCGGCAAAGCTGTACGTTGGATCGATGAGGACAACCCCTCCAAGCAAGCAGAAAGCTCAGCCTCCAGCGCATCTCGGCAGAACTGTAACGTCCTACAAGCAGAGAAAATGATTTTTCCCGACTCATCTCTCAAGACCATGCCCGCACCAGCGTCATCGCATGACACAAAAGCTCTATCTGTGTTTAGTTTTGTCCACCCTTGCTTCGGTTTCTCCCAACTAGGCAACTTGGCCTTATGAGTAACCGGTTGAAACCTACTGTCCATCGTAATGTATGCTTTTCCTTTCGCTGAATCAGGACCATTATCATTCTTGATGGCCATCAGTGAGAGAAGATAGCTCTGCAGGAATCGGACCGATACATCCATCTGCGGCGCCGGTTTATGATGCACCACCTCATTGCGTATGTACCAACTTCTCCAGAAAACAAGAAGAAGCATACACCTCTCGATCTCACTTCTTGGTACAAGTAACTACAATAGCCACTCCTTTCCACAGTTATCAATTGACTGTAGCCAAGGTAATCTCCAGATTTTTGCCATGTTCAAATATAGATCCCTCCCGAATTGACAACTCAAAAACGGGTGGAAGTTGTCCTCCGTGTCTAGTCCACAAACTGGGCAAATACTTGTGGTCTCCAATCCAATCTTATGCTTATTTTTTCCACGTTGGCAGCCCATCGGTCACAACTCTCCATGCAAAATTTGCCACTGTTGGCGGAACTCCACAACTCTAGATGAACTTCCAATAGGTTCTCGCACCGGACGGCGACGAACTAGAGGATGCTGCATTGGCCCCGTGTAACTCATCAAACGCTAGATGATATGCGCTCTTCATGGAGAAGACACCCAACTTGTCCGGCCCCCATGCAATAACATCTTCGCCACGCCTGGGTGAGACCCTGATCTTCAGAATCTCCACCACATCTGCTTGCATGAAATATTGGTTCAGAGTTTGAACTTTCCAGGACCCATTGTCATTCAAGAGATCGGACACATATCGAATGCGACAAACTCCCTGCCTTGAGATTGGTTTATACGAGAAGGGTCGTGGGATCCAACTATAACGCCACACCCGAATGCTTCTCCCATTGCCTATTCTCCAGATCAAACCTTTCTTCAATAACTCTAAACCATGGCTAATAGCCAGCCAAGACAATGAGGCATTTCCAGCAAACACCGTATCTTCTAACTTACCAGCCGGGTAGTATTTGGATTTGAGCAAGCGAGCACACAAACTATCCGGCCTTGTGATCAACCTCCAAGCCTGGCGCGCTAGAAGGGCTTGGTTGAATATACGAAAATCTCGGAAACCGATCCCACCTCTATCTTTTGGCTGCATAAGATGATCCCATCCCTTCCAATGAACCTTCCTCTTCCCCTTCTCCGATCCCCAATAAAAATTCCTCACCATTCTAGTGAGATCGTCACACACCGAGAACGGTAACTTGAACACTCCCATTATATATGTGGGTAAAGCTTGCGCGACAGACTTTATAAGCACCTCTCTCCCCGGCTACGCCAAATATCCGTCTCCCCACTGGACAAATCTTTTGGTAAGGCTTGTCTGAAGATTTTGAAACTTACCTTTAGACATTCGTCCCTCGGGAGTGGGAAGACCCAAGTACTTCTCCTCAAATACCAAACTTGTGAGTTTAAGAACATCCCTGACCTGCTCCTGAGTCGGGACCGGGCACGCTTCACCAAAGAATATCGAGCACTTGTCATAGTTCAAACTTTGGCCCGTGGCCGCACTATATAGATCCAAAGATGCTTTAACATGCCCCGCTTGATCCCTCGATGCCTGAAAAAACAGAATGGTATCATCTGCAAAAAGCAAGTGAGATATGCCCGGTGCTCTCTACAAATTTTTACTGGAGCAATATCGCCAGCTTGCACCTTGCTTTTCAAAATAGCTGAAAGACCATCTGCCACAAATAAGAATAAGAACGGAGAGATTGGGTCTCCTTGCTGTAGCCCATGCGACGGTGCAAATAAATCCAGGAGAGTTCCATTTAACTTTATTGAATACCTCACCGGTGTGACACACACTATTATCCAGTCAATCCATTGATACGTCTCCAACGTATCTATAATTTTTGATTGCTCCATGCTATTATATTATCTATTTTGGATGTTAATGGGCTTTATTTTACACTTTTATATCATTTTTGGGACTAACCTACTAACCGGAGGCCCAACCCAAATTGCTGTTTTTTGCCTATTTTATAGTTTCGCCGAAAAGGAATATCAAACGGAGTCCAAATGGAATGAAACCTTCGGGAACGTGATTTTCTCAACGAATGTGATCCAGTAGACTTGGAGTGGGTGTCAAGAAATAATCGAGGAGGCCACGAGGCAGGGGGGCGCGCCTACCCCCCTAGGCGCGCCCTCCACCCTCGTGGGCCCCTCGTTGCTCCACTGACCTACTTCTTCCTCCTATATATATCCACGTACCTCCCAAACATCCAGGAGCACCATGAAAACCTAATTCCACCGCCACAACCTTCTGTACCCGAGAGATCCCATCTTGGGGCCTTTTCCGGAGCTCCGCTGAAGGGGGCATTGATCACGGAGGGCCTCTACATCAACTCCATGGCCTCTCCGATGATGCGTGAGTAGTTTACTTCAGACCTTCGGGTCCATAGTTATTAGCTAGATGGCTTCTTCTCTCTCTTTGGATCTCAATACAAAGTTCTCCTCGATTCTCTTGGAGATCTATTAGATGTAATCTTCTTTTGCGGTGTGTTTGTCGAGATCCGATGAATTGTGGGTTTATGATCCAGATTATCTATGAACAATATTTGAATCTTCTCTGAATTCTTTTATGTATGATTGGTTATCTTTGCAAGTCTCTTCGAAATATCAGTTTGGTTTGGCCTACTAGATTGATCTTTCTTGCAATGGGAGAAGTGCTTAGCTTTGGGTTCAATCTTGCGGTGCTCGATCCCAGTGCCAGAAAGGAAAACGACACGTATTGTATTGTTGCCATCGAGGATAAAAAGATGGGGTTTATATCATATTGCATGAGTTTATCCCTCTACATCATGTCATCTTACTTAAAGCATTACTCTGTTCTTATGAACTTAATACTCTAGATGTATGCTGGATAGCGGTCGATGTGTGGAGTAATAGTAGTAGATGCAGAATCGTTTCGGTTTACTTGTCACGGACGTGATGCCTATATACATGATCATACCTAGATATTCTCATAACTATGCTCAATTCTAGCAATTGCTCGACAGTAATTCGTTTACCCACCGTAATACTTATGCTCTTGAGAGAAGCCACTAGTGAAACCTATGGCCCCCGGGTCTATCTTCCATCATATTAATCTTCCAACACTTAGCTATTTCTATTGCCGTTTATTTTACTTTGCATCTTTATTTCTCTTTATCATAAAAATACCAAAAATATTATCTTATCATATCTATCAGATCTCACTCTCGTAAGTGACCGTGAAGGGATTGACAACCCCTTTATCGCGTTGGTTGTGAGGTTCTTATTTGTTTGTGTAGGTGCGTGGGACTCGAGCGTGATCTCCTACTAGATTGATACCTTGGTTTTCAAAAACTAAGGGAAATACTTACGCTACTTTACTATATCACCCTTTCCTCTTCAAGGGAAAACCAACGCAGTGCTCAAGAGGTAGCAAGAAGGATTTCTGGCTCCGTTGCCGGGGAGATTCGTGCCAAGTCAAGTCAAGATTTGAATCCCCTGGCACCATTGCCGGGGACTCTATGCACAAGTCAAGACATACTAAGTACCCATCACAAACTCTTATCCCTCGCATTACATTATTTGCCGTTTGCCTCTCGTTTTCCTGTCCCCCACTTTACCCTTGCTGTTTTATTCGTCCTCTCTTTTTCCGTTCGCCTCTTTTTCGCTTGCTTTTTGTTTGCCCGTGTGTTGGATTGCTTGCTTGTCACGATGACTCAATACAATACTAAATTGTGTGACTTTGCCAATACCAACAACAATTATTTTCTTAGCACTCTGATTGCTCCTCTTACCAATGCTGAATCTTGTGAAATTAATGCTGCTTTGTTGAATCTTGTCATGAAAGATCAATTCGCCGGCCTTCCTAGTGAAGATGCCGCTACCCATCTAATCAACTTTGTTGATTTGTGTGATATGCAAAAGAAGAAAGATGTGGATAATGATATTGTTAAACTTAAGCTATTTCCGTTTTCACTTAGAGATCATGCTAAAGCTTGGTTTTCATCTTTGCCTAAAAATAATATTGATTCATGGAATAAGTGCAAATATGCTTTTATCTCTAAATATTTTCCTCCCGCTAAGATCATCTCTCTTAGAAACGATATTATGAATTTTAAGCAACTTGATCATGAACATGTTGCACAAGCTTGGGAGAGGATGAAATTAATGATACGTAATTACCCTACACATGGTTTGAATCTTTGGATGATTATACAAATTTTTATGCCGGATTGAATTTTGCTTCTAGAAATCTTTTAGATTCGGCCGCGGGAGGCACTTTTATGGAAATCACTTTAGGAGAAGCTACCAAACTCCTAGATAATATTATGGTTAATTATTCTCAATGGCACACTGAAAGATCTACTAGTAAAAAAGTGCATGCGATAGAAGAAATTAATGTTTTGAGTGGAAAGATGGATGAACTTATGAAATTGTTTGCTAATAAGAGTGCTCCTACTGATCCTAATGATATGCCTTTGTCTACCTTGATTGAGAATAATAATGAATTATGGATGTGAATTTTGTTGGTAGGAATAATTTTAGTAACAGCGCGTATAGAGGAAATTTTAATTCTAGGCCGTTTCCTAGTAATTCCTTTAATAATTATGGTAATTCCTACAACAATTCTTATGGAAATTATAATAAGATGCCCTCTGATTTTGAATATATTATTAAAGAATTTATTACTTCGCAAAAGAGTTTCAATGCTTTGCTTGAAGAAAAATTGCTTAAGGTTGATGAATTGGCTAGGAACGTTGACGGAATTTCTCTTGATGTTGATTCTTTGAAACTTAGATCTATTCCACCTAAGCATGATATCAATGAGTCTCTCAAAGCCATGAGAATTTCCATTGATGAGTGCAAAGAAAGAACCGCTAGGATGCGTGCTAAGAAAGATTGCTTTGTGAAATTGTGTTCTTCTAGTTTTTGTGAAAATAAAGATGAAGATCTAAAAGTTATTGATGTGTCTCCTATTAAATCTTTGTTTTGCAATATGAATCTTGATAATTATGGGACTGAAGATGATCCACCTTTACCTAGAAGGCGTTCCAAAAATTCAGAGTTTTTTGATCTTGATGCAAAAATTGGTAAAAATGGGATTGAAGAGGTCAAAACTTTAGATATCAATGAACCCACTATTTTAGATTTCAAGGAATTTAATTATGATAATTGCTCTTTGATAGATTGTATTTTCTTGTTGCAATCCATGCTAAATTCTCCTCATGCTTATAGTCAAAATAAAGCTTTTACTAAACATATCGTTGATGCTTTGATGCAATCTTATGAAGAAAAATTTGAGTTGGAAGTTTCTACCCCTAGAAAACTTTATGATGAGTGGGAACCTACTATTAAAATTAAAATTAAAGATCATGAATGCTATGCTTTGTGTGATTTGGGTGCTAGTGTTTCCACGATTCCGAAAACTTTATGTGATTTGCTAGGATTCCGTGAATTTGATGATTGTTCTTTAAACTTGCACCTTGCGGATTCCACTATTAAAAAACCTATGGGAAGAATTAATGATGTTCTTATTTTTTCAAATAGGAACTATGTGCCCGTTGATTTAATTGTTCTTGACATAGATTGCAATCCTTCATGTCCTATTATTCTTGGTAGACCTTTCCTTAGAACGATTGGTGCAATTATTGATATGAAGGAAGGGAATATTAAATTCCAATTTCCATTAAGGAAAGGCATGGAACACTTCCCTAGAAAGAAAGTTAAATTACCATATGAATCTATTATGAGAGCCACTTATGGATTGCCTACCAAAGATGGCAATACCTAGATCTATCTTCGCTTTTATGCCTAGCTAGGGGCGTTAAACGATAGCGCTTGTTGGGAGGCAACCCAATTTTATTTTTATTCCTTGCTTTTTGCTCCTGTTTAATAATAAATAATTTATCTAGCCTCTGTTTTGGTTGTTTTTTTTGTTTAATTAGTGTTTGTGCCAAGTAGAACTGTTGGGAAGACTTGGGGAAAGTCTTTTTGATCTTGCTGTAAAAAACAGAAACTTTAGCGCTCACGAGAATTGCTGTCATTTTTATTTGGAAAGTGCTATTTAGTTAATTATTTTTGCAGATGATTACTAGATAAATTACTCACGTCCAGAAATTTATTTTAGAATTTTGGGGGTTCCAGAAGTTTGCGTTAGCTACAGATTACTACAGACTGTTTTTTGACAGATTCTGTTTTTCGTGTGTTGTTTGCTTATTTTGATGAATCTATGGCTAGTAAAAGAGTTTATAAACCATAGAGAAGTTGGAATACAGTAGGTTTAACACCAATATAAATCAAGAATGAGTTCATTACAGTACCTTAAAGTGGTGTTTTGTTTTCTTTCGCTAACGGAGCTCACGAGATTTTCTATTTAAGTTTTGTGTTGTAAAGTTTTCAAGTTTTGGGTAAAGATTCGATGGATTATGGAACAAGGAGTGGCAAGAGCCTAAGCTTGGGGATGCCCATGGCACCCCAAGTTAAAATTCAAGGACACCAAAAAGCCTAAGCTTGGGGATGCCCCGGAAGGCATCCCCTCTTTCGTCTTCGTCTATCGGTAACTTTATTTGGGGCTATATTTTTATTCACCACATGATATGTGTTTTGCTTGGAGCGTCTTGTATGATTTGAGTCTTTGCTTTTTAGTTTACCACAATCATATTTTCTGTACACACCTTTTGAGAGAGACTCACATGATTTGAAATTTATTAGAATACTCTATGTGCTTCACTTATATCTTTTGAGCCATATAGTTTTTGCTCTAGTGCTTCACTTATACCTTTTAGAGCACGGCGGTGGTTTTATTTTATAAAAATAATTGATATATCATGCTTTACTTATATTATTTTGAGAGTCCTTTAGAACAACATGGAAATTTGCTTTTAGGAATAATATAAAAACTTTCATAGAAGTGCATTGAATACTATGAGAAGTTTGATACTTGATAATTGTTTTGAGATATGGAGATGGTGATATTAGAGTCATGCTAGTTGAGTAGTTGTGAATTTTAGAAATACTTGTGTTGAAGTTTTTGATTCCCGTAGCATGCACGTATGGTGAACCGTTATGTGACGAAGTCGGAGCATGATTTATTTATTGATTGTCCTCCTTATGAGTGGCGGTCGGGGACGAGCGATGGTCTTTTCCTACCAATCTATCCCCCTAGGAGCATGCGCGTAATACTTTGTTTTGATAACTAATAGATTTTTGCAATAAGTATGTGAGTTCTTTATGATTAATGTTGAGTCCGCAGATTATACGCACTCTCACCCTTCTACCATTGCCAGCCTCTCTAATATCGCGCACTTTTCGCCGGTATCATACACCCACCATATATACCTTCCTCAAAACAGTCACCATACGTATCTATTATGGCATTTCCATAGCCATTCCGAGATATATTGCCATGCATCTTTCCACCGTTCTGTTATTATGACACGCTTCATCATTGCTATATTGCTTGCATGATCATGTAGTTGACATCGTATTTGTGGCAAAGACACCGTTCATAATTCTTCATACATGTCACTCATGCATCATTGCACATCCCGGTACACCGCCGGAGGCATTCACATAGAGTCATATTTTGTTCTAAGTATCGAGTTGTAATTCTTGAGTTGTAAGTAAATAAAGTGTGATGATCATCATTATTAGAGCATTGTCCCAAGTGAGGAAAGGATGATAGAGACTATGATTTTCCCACAAGTCGGGATGAGACTCCGGACGAAAAAAATGAAAAAAAGAGAAAGGCCATAAAAAAGGAGAAGGCCCAAAAAGAAAATGAGAGAAAAAGAGAGAAGGGACAATGCTACTATCATTTTTCCACACTTGTGCTTCAAAGTAGCACCATGATCTTCATGATAGAGAGTCTCCTATGATATCACTTTCATATACTAGTGGGAATTTTTCATTATAGAACTTGGCTTGTATATTCCAATGATGGGCTTCCTCAAAATGCCCTAGGTCTTCATGAGCAAGCAAGTTGGATGCACACCCACTTAGTTTCTTTTGTTGAGCTTTCATATACTTATAGCTCTAGTGCATCCGTTGCATGGCAATCCCTACTCACTCACATTGATATCTATTGATGGGCATCTCCATAGCCCGTTGATACGCCTAGTTGATGTGAGACTATCTTCTCCTTTTTGTCTTCTCCACAACCATCATTCTATTTCACATATAGTGCTATATCCATGGCTCACGCTCATGTATTGCGTGAAGATTGAAAAAGTTTGAGAACATCAAAAGTATAAAACAATTACTTGGCTTTTCATCGGGGTTGTGAATGATTTGAATATTTTGTATGGTGAAGATGGAGCATAGGCAGACTATATGATTTTGTAGGGATAATTTTCTTTGGCCATGTTGTTTTGAGAAGACATGCTTAGTTAGTATGCTTGAAGTATTACTATTTTTATGTCAATATTAAACTTTTATCTTGAATCTTTCGGATCTGAACATTCATGCCATAATAAAGAAAAATCACATTGAAAAATATGTTAGAAAGCATTCCACATCAAAAATTCTTTTTATCATTTACCTACTCGAGGACGAGCAGGAATTAAGCTTGCGAATGCTTGATACGTCTCCAACGTATCTATAATTTTTGATTGCTCCATGCTATTATATTATCTATTTTGGATGTTAATGGGCTTTATTTTACATTTTTATATCATTTTTGGGACTAACCTACTAACCGGAGGCCCAACCCAAATTGTAGTTTTTTGCCTATTTTAGAGTTTCACCGAAAAGGAATATCAAATGGAGTCCAAACGGAATGAAACCTTCGGGAACATGATTTTCTCAACAAACGTGATCCAGGAGACTTGGAGTGGGCGTCAAGAAACAATCGAGGAGGCCATGAGGCAGGGGGGAGCGCCCTCCACCCTCGTGGGCCCCTCATTGCTCCACCGACCTACTTATTCCTCCTATATATATCCACGTATCCCCAAACATACAGGAGCACCACAAAAACCTAATTCCACCGCCGCAACCTTCTGTACACGAGAGATCCCATCTTGGGGCCTTTTCCAGAGCTCCGCCGGAGGGGGCATTGATCACGGAGGGCCTCTACATCAACTCCATGGCCTCTCCGGTGATGTGTGAATAGTTTACTTCAGACCTTCGGGTCCATAGTTATTAGCTAGATGGCTTCTTCTCTCTCTTTGGATCACAATACAAAGTTCTCCTCGATTCTCTTGGAGATCTATTCGATGTAATATTTTTTTGCGGTGTGTTTGTCGAGATCCGATGAATTGTGGGTTTATGATCCAGATTATCTATGAACAATATTTGAATCTCCTCTGAATACTTTTATGTACGATTGGTTATCTTTGCAAGTCTCTTCAAAATAATCAGTTTGGTTTGGCCTACTAGATTGATCTTTCTTGCAATGGGAGAAGTGCTTAGCTTTGGGTTCAATCTTGCGGTGCTCGATCCCAGTGACAGAAAGGGAAACGACACGTATTGTATTGTTGCCATCGAGGATAAAAAGATGGGGTTTATATCATATTGCATGAGTTTATCCCTCTACGTCATGTCATCTTACTTAAAGCATTACTCTGTTCTTATGAACTTAATACTCTAGATGCATGCTGGATAGCGGTCGATATGTGGAGTAATAGTAGTAGATGCAGAAGCGTTTCGGTCTACTTGTCACTGACGTGATGCCTATATACATGATCATACCTAGATATTCTCATAACTATGCTCAATTCTATCAATTGCTCGACAGTAATTCGTTTACCCACCGTAATACTTATGCTCTTGAGAGAAGCCACTAGTAAAACCTATGGCCCCGGGTCTATCTTCCATCATATTAATCTTCCAACACTTAGCTATTTCTATTGTCGTTTATTTTACTTTGCATCTTTATTTCTCTTTATCATAAAAATACCAAAAATATTATCTTATCATATCTATCAGATCTCACTCTCGTAAGTGACTGCGAAGGGATTGACAACCCCTTTATCGCGTTGGTTGCGAGGTTCTTATTTGTTTGTGTAGGTGCGTGGGACTCGAGCGTGATCTCCTACTGGATTGATATCTTGGTTTTCAAAAACTGAGGAAAATACTTACGCTACTTTACTTCATCATCCTTTCCTCTTTAAGGGAAAACCAACGCAGTGCTTAAGAGGTAGCATTCATCGATGAGAGAACCCTAACCTTTGCATCACCTGCTTCAAGAAAGCCCAATCAACTCTATCATAAGCTTTTGACAAGTCCAACTTATATGCACAAAAACTCCTTGAGGGATCCTTCTCTTGTTTAATATAATGCAAGCACTCGAAGGCAACCAAAGCATTGTCTGTAATAATCCTGCCTGGTATAAATGCACTTTGCTCCACATAGATTATATCATCCAGCAAGGGCCTTAATCTGTTAACAAGGCACTTTGAAATTACCTTGTAGGTGACATTACAAAGACTTATTGGCCTATAGTCAGACATCCTTGAGAGGTTAGATGTTTTTGGGATGAGCACAATTGATGTATCATTTAACACCCTCAGGCATAACACCAGAACTGGAAAAAATTCCTGACCGCAGCCAGCACTCCCTCCTTCACCGTGCTCCAATTATGCTGGAAGAAACGAGCGGGAAAGCCGTCTGGGCCTGGTGCCTTCAAAGGCCCAATTTGAAACAATGCATCGGAGATCTCCTTGTCCGTAAACGGCGCACACAGCTGGTCATTATCAGCCGGCGTCACCACTCGTTCAAACAAACTTACTACTTCAGATGCATTCAAGGTAGTGTCTGCAGCAAATATATTATGGAAATACTCGTTTGCGATCCTGCTCATCGCTGCAAACTCCGTATGAACGGTTTCGATACTGTAAGTCAATTCCCTGATCTTATTCTTCCTCGCTCTCCAGACTGCTTAAGCGCCCTCAGCGCCCTTAACGGGATTAATTTTAATAGAATTTGCCAGTCCACCGCAGCTAAAATTTTTCAGTTTAATTTTGTGTCAATTAGGGTAACTGGCATTCACGCACAACACAGTATGGGTCGACCAACTATGTTTTTTAATGGGTTGACTGATGAGCCTATGCGACCATTGACCGTTAACCGGTCCACCAGCGACCGTTGACCTCAGAGAGTCAGCCATTGACTTAAAAAGGGAAACATTCACATTTTTTTTATAAAAGTTCAATAAATTTTAGAAAGTTCATGAAATTTCAATAAAGTTATTTTTTGAAAATGTTCATAAAAGTTTTAAAAGTTCAAAATTTGAGAAAAGATCATGAATTTGGAAAATTTGTAATTTGGCAAAAGTTCACAAAACGGAAAAGATCATGAATTTGGAAAAGAAAAGTTCAAAAAATATTTGAAACAAGTTCATGAATTTGAAATAAAAATTCACAACAAACATAAAAAGGTTTTCAAATTTGAAAATAAGTTTGAAAAATTGCAAAAAGTTCACGAATTTGATAAACAAAAAAAGGAAGATAGAAAAAGGAGGAAACAAAAAAGGAAAAAGGAAACAAAATGGGAAAAACTGGTGGAGCAAAACACTAAAGTGGCCGGCCCATCTAGATACCTAGAGGGGGTGTGTGCCGGTTAGTAAAATACACTCTAACCGGCGCTTAAGGCGCCAAATAGGAGTCGGGAGTTTTAACCCTAGCCCTCTGCTTCTCCGTTGCGCTGGTGGCAAACCCTATTGGTGGTGGGGAGGTTCTCCGCCGCTAGTGTCCCAACGATCGTGCCACCGTAGTAAGCCGGGCGGTGACCCACCGAGCACGACATTGGTCGTCGAGTGGACGACGAGCAGTGAGACTATTGGCGTATGTTGGATCTGTGGGTGCGATGGTGGTCAGATGGTTAAGCCAAATCACAGAGACAAAGGAAGTATCCTACGTTGATACCAATTATAAGTTCAAAGTATACGATTAGAGGGGGTGAATGGGTATTTTAAATATATTCTTTGAAAAAGAAAAGTTCTTCGAAGAATAGTTGAATAACAAAACTCCAACTAAGCAGAAATGGTGAATTCTAGAAAAGTAGAAAGCTAAACTTAGGAGCATGCAATGAAAACAACTACTACTCCGTCCGAATTTATTAGGCCCCCTCTTATTTTGGGCTAACATTTGACAATAGATTTAACTAATAAAATGTAAACTACATGTCAGAAAATTATATCAGTGAAAACCTATTCCAAATACAAATCCATTAACATATTCTTTTAGCATATGCTTTATATTTTATTAGTCAAATAGATGGTCAAAATTTGAACTAAATACGAGGGGGCCTAAGAAAACCAGATGGAGGTAGTAACAAAAGTAGACAGGAGCGAGCTAGTAAGATACTAGTAAATAGAGAAACACTAAGCAATTAAACTAAACTAGCAAGAAGACACAATTCTCAAAACCAATAATGAGTACATAACTTAACAAAATTAAGTAATGGAATGGAAGTACTTGATAAGTCTTCACAGAAGTCACAGAGAGGACAGAGAGAAGAATTCTTCAAAACACAACAATGTACTCAAAATACATGTTTCAAGGAATTGTAACTCGTAAGCTTGGTGAAGACACAATGATTTGTTTACCCAAATTCAAACTATTCAAAATCCAATTCATCGCTAATGGCGAAACCAGCCTGTATGTGCACCGCACGAGTAACCTTTGCTTGGTTATACGTCTTGGTTGAAGAGGCTTAGCGCTCTTACGGCACAATTGTCCTCACATTGTTCTCCTTGAACTAAGTTTCTCAGAACTCGTAGATCTTGGCATCTTGCGGTGATCTCCAAACCGGTACAAACATGTTCTTCGACAACCAGTCCCGAGCTCAGCCAAAAAAATCAAGCCAGGCTAAGTCGGGCTTGCCATTTGAGTCGTGCCCAGGCTCCATTTTGCAGCCGAAACTGCATTTGGGCCAGGCTCGGGCTTCAGTTTTTCAGCATTTCAGGTCAGGTTTTGGAGCTGGCCTTACATGTGTACACTCTTCTAAAAAACAGCATTCGAGGCAGGCTTTCAGTCTTGTTTTCGAGCCAGTCTCCACTTGAGAAAAGGGACATTTTCAGGCTTCGGGCCAGTCCGGGGTTCAGGCTTTTTCAAGCCCAGCCCAAAACCTGGCCCGGCCCGGCATATGATCAGGTTTATTCAGGGGATGCAGATCCTCTGACGTACGTACGAAGCAAAATCAGGGATAGCTACAGTTCCCTGATCTGCCCTCGGTACGCGCACGAAAAGCAACCAGCACAGTATTTTGTCTGCAGTATAATTTTCCCACGGCCACACCAGCCAACCAGGATACAACACAGGTAACGCAAGGAAAACAACGTATAAAAACAGAGTCACTTTATTCAGTCAAACTACGTAGTACGGACTCTGCCTCTCAGGATGCCTCAACAGACCTGCAACCAGCTTACAAGCGCATGTCAGCCACCAGACTCCCGGCGCCGTGGACCCTGTCTAGTTTTCTTGAAGGCGTAACAATCTACATGGCTCCCAGTCGGGGCCAAGATCAAAGCTTCTTCACAGTTTCTTCCATAGCACGTTCATAGTATCTCATCCTCTGTGTAGCTTCCACGGCACCGTCGAAGTCCCTCTTGTCGAACGCTTCCTGGAAGGATTTGGCCCAGGTTTCGAGCTTACTCTTCATCTGGGAAAGGTTACATACAATGTGAGCCAATTCTGCTTCCCCATTGGGGATAATGGCATGGTGTAATCATGTTCAGAAGAACCTGAGATTGGATCTTCTTCAGAGTTTGCGAATCACCGGCTTCGCTAACTGCTTCGCGTATCTCCATCATCTGCAAGTTAAATGAAAGTATAGTTTTCTTCAGAGTGATCATGTGCCGAGATATATTTTCTTGGTAATATAAAATAATTAATTCTTCTTGCAGCTATTGGAAGTAAACTATATGAAAGCAGAATTTGATGATTTTTGTTGGCTGCATGCAAAAGCATAAAGGGGGAGATTGTTTTACCTCCATAAGAAGTTCTGGATCATTGATAGTCTTCTCCTCATCAACGTGTATCCCCTCAAGTTGCAGCTGCCAAATGGTTTGGTATGGTTGAAAAGCGTTTTGGCAGTAAGATGTAATTTCATATTTACTTATGTAAGTCAACGAAAGAAAAACTCAATATAACCATAACAGCTGCTGGGATGGCCCAACAAACCACACATCATTACGTCAAGCTTTTACGGTTGAACACTTCTGCATCAGTGAAACTTAAGAACACCACTGGAGCAACTTACCAAGTACAATGCCCTTGGTAAAGGTTTGCTCAGTGTGCGATATGCCTCAATGACAAGTGCTGACTGCCCAGCCGCAAAATCTCTCTCTTTCTGCAAGAGACACAAGCCATATCAGGAGAGGTTTGAAGGCTCAAACTAAAATGGGAATATCCAACTTTTGCTAAGGATGTCAGTCTCTACCTCTGATTTAGAATGAACAAGGTCAGGATGTAACTTCTTCTGCCAGTCTTTGTACTTTCCTTCTAAGTTGGTATCCTTTACGTCATATCCTCTGTCCCTACAGAAACCAGTTAAAATTTCAACCACTGTTCTATATGTTTAAGCCGTAGGGTGTTACTATACTAGAATGAACAATGTTTGCAATGTTAGGATCTTTCAAGAAATCATTTCAAGGGAGATGAATCAATGATATGATTATTAAGACGTGAGCAAGTGATGTTTAAGATGAAGCAAATGGTACAATATTGTAGCATTACAGGAACTGACAAGTGCACGGAGCGGCTGAAGATGTTTGAAAATCCAATCCTCAAAGTCGATTTTCCGAGGACAAGCAATCACACACGAGGCACGGCATCGAGATTTGTTAACAAGGTTCACCGAACTCGGCTACAACCCCGGGGCATGACTACGGGCGCTCCTCCCTGCTGACACCGCTACTCTGTTCAAGAATTCATCCGATTAACCAGTTAACTTGCCGATTAATCCCTACTCATAGGGTCCCCGAGTAGCCGATTACCCGATAAATCGTCCGATTAATTGATTAAATGGCCGATTAACTTGCCGATTAGCCTATTAATCCCCTACTCACCAGCCGACCGAACAGCTACCAGTTAACGATTTCCTCAACAAAGGCTACAATACCAACACCAGACCACCCGGGCACCGACATGCCATCAGATCCGCCGTGCACCTGTGCTATTATTTTGGCATTGGTTATAGGAGGCCTAGGATACAAGTGTCCTTGAACACGACTCCATACCCTATCTACACACCATACAAATCCAAGTCCAAACTTAACCTGACTTGTAAAAATATTCGACACAATTCCAACAGAAGATATGCATCCAGTTATTATCATAGGTAGAAAGTTGTGCCACACACAAAAGTTCATTCATCAACCAGTCCCATGCCTTATTATTTTGCTTGCTGATATATGGGGAACACGAAAGTTCAAAAGAGTACCAGCCAAAATTCCAGTATATTAACATCATAATGCAGCAAATTCAGGTGTGCTCATAAATTATATTTGTTAAGTACGGTACACCAGATGCAGCATTTCTCACAAGAAAATAAATAAAGTTGTTTCAAAACTAGAATAACAGCAAATTCAGCAAAAGACACAGCACACAGGCAAATATGGTCTGATTGCCCACAAACACGCAACAAAAGATGGAAGGTTCAGGAAGGTTGCTACTCACAGGCCAAATATTCGGAAGTAGTCGATCGCAGGATCAACGGGCTGCACACTCCTGCAGGACCCGCAGGAGAGGAATGCCCCCTTGGCGCCACAACTCCAGCACTCGCCGCCAATGCCGCCATCACCTCCTGCCTGGTTCGATAGGCTTCGAGAGGGAGGAACTCCGATGGAATCCCGAAAGGTTCCAAGATTGTGGTGGAAAGAGGATGAAGCGAAGGCGGAGCTAGAGCAGGTGGCTGTGGGAGCAGGAGGCTGTGGGGGTCGTCGGATGCGGCGGCCGGCGATTCCGGCGAGGTGGAGGCAGATCGGTCCGGCTCGGCGCCACATGGTCTTTGGCTGGTTGACCACTCGGTGGGCGAAGGCACGAGGAAATTGGGGAATTTGAGGCACTTTCCAATGCAATAGACAGCAAAGAGCAAACCCTAAATCAGAAATTGGGGAATGGGAAGTGGCGCAATGGAAAACTTGCCTCAAGTCCTCAAATCGGGCTAAAGGCTGGCCACTGGGCAGGGTTGCTGGCTTGCAGCCGGCCGAGTGCCGGAATCGGCGGACAGCGGACTGGGCGGCAGGCGCCGGTTTGCAGGGGCGCCAAGGGGGCGCGGTAGCGCCGAGCTCCGGGAAGGGGCGCCTCCTTGGCGTCTAGCGACGGCGAGGCAGGCAGCGACGGGCGATGGCGTCCGGCGAGGTAAGCGGCGAGCCGGCGAGATCAGGAGCCGAGCGGCCGAGGTAGAGGGCGAGTAGGGGCTCGGTGCGTCTGTCCCAGTTTTTTTTGTCTGTCCCAGTGTGCCTGCGTGCGTTGTTTGTTGGGCTAGCTTCTTTTTTTTTTGAGAATGTTTGTTGGGCTAGCTGGCTGAGATGGGTCGGGAGATTGATGTTGGGCCTTGTTTTCTTTTCTGGTCTATATGTAATTTTCTATGATATAGGCCGGTTTAAAATTCCAGGGTGGGCCACGACCCACGAAATCACTAATTGAGGAGCACTTCTTTCAAAGATCACTTCCCCCCTCTTCGGATTGCGACAAGTGACACGCTGCATGTGTGTCACTTGTTGCAACCTGGGAGTTTTTTTTTTCGTAGATCCGTTTATTTAAAATATTTTATCTCTTAAACCGTGCATTCAAATCTCAAATCGTTTTCACCATTGAATTTCTCGCGTCGAGATCTTCAATACTAGATCACATATTGATAGATTATGGCAAACTTTTTTCACAAAAAAACTCGAACAAAAAGCCGAACCGGAAGCACTTTATTCTTTCCGAAAGGCACGCTTGCGCCTCTTGTGAAAGCAAAACCGTGCCTCTCACGAAAGGACAAAAAAAAAGAGAAAAACACATTTTTTTCGTTTCCGTGAGGCACGGCCATGCCTCCCACGAAAGATTTTTTTATTTAGGAAAGACGCCTTTTTATGTTTCCGAGAAGCATGGTCGTGCCTCTCGTGGAAGCAAATCCATACCTCTCGCAGAAGTAAAACCTTTCCTCTCGCGGAAGCAAAAGAAAAACGTTTTTTGCACAACTTTTTTTTGTCGAAAAGCTAAGAAAAAAATGGTAGAAAACCGAAAAGCCAAAAAACCCTTAAAAGCCAAAAACGTGTGTGAAAAAGCAAAATAAAAAACAAAATTTGGAGGCAGTGCCCAGAGCACGGCAGGTAGCGGTGGCAGAGAGCGCGCTCGCTCTCTTCCCACCCCAAGTGGCTCTTGGGGAGGCTCCCGAAGAAGCGCACCTCAATTAGTGACCCACCATGTCCACCCTATAGGATGTTGATCCGTCTTTTGAGTTATTCCCATTAAAAATTCAGCACCTAGTGATCATTTTGACGCTGAGAGGTGGGGGACCTGGCATCTTCAAGAATCCTATGTTCTTCGTCATCATCTAGTGATCAGCCCGGGGGGGGGGGGGAAGAGGACGAAGTAGACTGGCGCTGGGAGAGAGGGTGCATGCGGACATCCCGAGGCTCGCTGGAGAGAAGATAGAAGGAGGAGTAGGGCGTAGAGGCAACTCACCTGCCCCGCCGTCGAGCTGTGAGTCGTGCCGCTTCTCGTCTTGTCTCAAGCGCCGCTATGGACGTGTTTGGTTAGGTGCATGGATGTAATTTTGGACCGTTTGGTCAGGTAGGTTGCATCAAAATCTTGGCTCACATGAATCTCAAAGCACCTCTTAGTTAGGCCTTCGAGTAACAATATAATTGTTAGTTTCCACTCAGCCAGACTCGTCTCGTGCAAGTAGGGGCAACGCGATGCTGGGCTCACGTGAATAGGAAGATGACACATGCTTGCAGGCGTCCCCAAAAAATCGATGGGAGTAATACGGTCATCTCCTGCCGACTGCTCGCCCTATTTACCTACCTTCGGCTCACCGTCTGAACCCGCGCCGTCATTTCCCTTTCCCCTTCGAGCACTCCCTCCTAGGGTTCTTCTTCATCGACAAGTAGGTAAGTTGCGCCATCTTCTCCGGTCGACGATGGTTGGCAATGGCGATTCTTCTTCCTCCTCTTCTCCGAGTTGTTCATTGACGACTCCGCCTCGCTACTCCGATGGCTATAAGTAACATCACTCCCTACTCGTTGTAGAGTAGATCTGTGACCTTGTTGTAGCTTAGATATGTGAGTATGTGGTAGATTAGACTATTGCTTCATGATGGTGTGTGAGGATGTGGTAGAACAGATACTAGTGATGCCGTTTTGGTAGTATGATAGGTTTTGATTGTCGTTAATGATGATGCTCATAGTGTTTTGGTAGATGTAAATGTTTTCCATGTCAGTTGAATGCTAGTTTGGTGCCTGTGGTAGTGTGGTGAGATTGATGATCAGTCCATGCTAGTTTGGAGGATGTGCTAGATAAAGAATTTGCCATCCGGATGTGATTTTGAGGGGAAGAGTAAGGGATAAGACGGGGCTTGCGTTGTTCCCTCAGATTGCTACAGGGATCGAAAGTTTTGTGTGCTTTGCGCAGGGGGTGCAATGGAACGAACAATGCACCCGCCGCAATTGTCACCGTGTTGAGATTTGTGGCTGGGATTGGCCGCACGAGAGATCGGCTTCCAGAGAACGTACACTGTACATCATTTCCGTAAAAGTAAACATTTCCTATGTGATGAACTAATGCGGTTGGATCGATCGGTTTCCATGTGATCGTGCAAGAGTAGGTTTGAATTTTGTCGATAGACCCCCTTGCTAAATGGGTGTTCTTCCTTGTTTTACAAAGGTGGATTTGCAAGATCCCTCAAAGAAAAGAAAAAGGTGGATTTGCAAGATTCATCGGAAAGTCTAGAGCTCGGTCCATGCAACGCAGAAATAAATTACTAGCAACAATTCAAACATAGCCATGCACTCCTTGACTAAACGCGAGCATCGTCCAATTATTCTGCTCAAATCTGCCAGCGATAACCAGCGCTCATTAACCACTGTTTCCATCGGGTAAGAGCGAGCACTAATCGCGGGATCCAGCGCCCCTGACAGCGGGCATTCATTCCAAGCACAGATTGCTCACCACAGCAGAAACACGACGACCGGCACGGCCACCGCCACCACCGCGCCGAGGCTCCACGGCTCCGAGTCGCTGGCGCCACTCTTGTGCTCGTCGGCAGGCGGCTGGTCTCCGTCCGCCCCAGGTTCTTCCGCCGGCGTCTCCACCACGGGCGTTGGGGAAGGCACGGGCTCTTTGGCCGGCTTCGGCGGTGGCGCGGTGTGATTCTTTGGCGACGGAGGCAGGGCCGCCGGGGCCTTAGCAGGTGCAGGGGCCACGACCGGCGCCAGAGGAGCAGGCGCAGGCGCAGGCGCCTTGGGAGCAGGAGCCGGGGCCGGGGCCGGCGGCGTGGGCACCTTCGCCTCGGCGGTGAAGGACGAGATGGCGTCGCTCACCTGCAGCACGGCGATGTCCCAGGGCGCCTCCTTGACCGACTTCACGTAGAACACGGCGGCTGTCCCGTTCACCCCCTCCGCTGGCCGGAACGAGACGTGGTCGTCCTTGCCGCCCCGCGTGATGTTCACGATGCCGGCGGCCCCCGGCGCGCCGTGGGCCTGGTAGAGGCTGGCGGCCTGCCTGAACCCGCCGTCGAGGGTGCGGAGCCTGGCGTCGCCGAGGTAGTCGAGGAGGACGTGCAGGGAGAGCACGCGCGCGAGGGCGTCCGGCTGGAGGCGCCGCTCCGCGAGCCGCGCCACGGCGGCGTTGTCGACGGCGAGGACGGTGACGGGGCTGCGCGCGTCGATCTCGGCGCTGAGGTTCGCGCCGGCCAGGGCGGCGCTGAACTGGGTTAAGTCCGGGCTGGCGGCGGCGAGGATCTCCGTGATGTTGTGCCGTCCGGCCTGGCCCTGGCACAGCGGGAACGCGCAGAGGAGCAGCAGGAGGAGGACGGAGCAGGGGACGGCTCCGGTGGACGCCATGGTGCACCGCTGCGCGCCGGGGAAGGACTACTACCGCGCGCGCTCCTCCCGTGTCGCTCGCTGGGCCGCTGGTGTCTGGAGAGGGGGAGGAAGGGTTTAGGCCAGGCCCCTAGATATACTACGATGAAGCTGCCGCGTGAGCCTCACGTGGTCCGGCCGGAGCCAGAACCAACGTGCGAGAGGCGATACGAGGTGGGGACACGTCGTCAGACGCGCGCGCACGCCACTGTACACGGAGATACGCACGCACGAAGGGTGGGTGGGTGTGCATGCAGCAGGATATGGAAATGCTTAATAATGTTACTACGACAATGAGTTAATGCTGTATTTTTTCGAGTGGGGTGAATCAATGCATGCAATTTGTGACCGGATGCTATTTGTGCGCTGCTTAGCTGGTGGCCCGTCCCGCTCTTCGCCTCTTTGACAGCGGAGACAACTGGACGAAAGCTTGATTGGGCATGCATCAATGGCGGCCGTGGTGAAAATGGGAGATGATGAGAGGTGCGTGGTAATGAGCCTTGTTTGGATGCCAAATCGGTGGCGTGCCATGGTCTGTCCTCTGCTACCAACCGTGCTTCTTGTGGCCGCACTACATAAATGGTTCCCTTTTATCACATTGTTCCAAAGGTGTGCGTGGCGAGGCGTCTACTGAGGAGAGGAATGCTTTCACGCTGCTAGCTGGAGAAGATTGGACTGTCTAGTGACATTTGTACACACGATCGGCCTAGCTAGAGTGTCACAAGAAACAAGAAACGGAAGCATATGTACACGGCCTCCATTAAGACAGTGTGGTAAAGTGGTAACCGCGGCTCTTTCCTGGAAACTTCGTGGGGCTATACCTGGTTGGGGTTCCTTCGCTCCTACTTAACTCGGCCCATTTCGGCAACTCCTCATCTGAGGTGTGTATTTATCATCTTATCTCTCTGTTAATTGCTAAGCACCCACCACACTACTATTTCGTGACCACGATACCCCTTCGGGTCCACGTCGCTCTCGTCGGGGCGACAACCAAACATTAGCCTCCGGCAGGCCCCGCCCTTTGTCCCTCTCCCTCGTTGCCGCCAGAGGAGCCTATCGGGAAACTGTATTGCCATCGATGAAGGTGGCAGTGAGGTCCTCGTCACTCTGCTGTCCGCTCTCGAGTACATATCAGGTGCTCCAGCCCCTCAAGTGCTCCTATAATACAAGCTCCTGTGAACCGCTGGATTTGAGATCCAAGGGTCATGTGAGGAGCTTCGGCAAAATCGCAAAAAAGAACTCCAGGAGGCAAATAATTGCGCGCAAGTCCAACATCTCGGCTGGTAACCTTGGGATCTCATATCCAACCGCCCCACGGGAGTTTGTATCATGGGAGCACCTGAGGGGCTGGAGCACCTGATATGCCCCCTATAATCTCTAGTGCAGGCTCAAGAAGACGAGGTGACTGCCACGGGTGGAGAAGGCGACACCCCTCCACGAGAAGCGACACTGCATGGTGATGGTCGTTCCCTTGTGCGAGTGGAGGGTGATGGCCGTGGACCGTGGGTCGTTCTAGCAGTACTCATTCCAGATCTCAAGGCCCCGGGTCTTGAACCTCTCAAGCGGCCTCAGCCTTGCCATATCTAGACACCGCGTGGTGTCCATCTGCCGGATCTACCACTAGTAGAAAAGAGGGTTTTGGTTCAGGCCGGGTCAGCCCATTAGTCTCGGTTCAGTCCAGAACCGGGACCCATGGGGGCATTGGTCCCGGTTCGTGAGGCCAGGGGCCTGCCGGGCCTCGTGGGGGCATTGGTCCCGGTTCGTCTGGCTCCTTTGGTCCCGGTTGGTGGGACAAATCGGGACCAATGGGCCTCGCTCCTGGCCCACCACAATTGGTCCCGGTTGGTGGCTTGAACCGGGACCACAGGCTGCCCTTTAGTCCCGGTTCATGCCACGAACCGGGACCAATGAGGTGCCTACCCGCGAGCAGAGCACTACAGAGCTCTATTTTTCTCTGGCCGGCGAGGGGAGGGCTTTGTGGTGCTCTAGCTCACCTCCTATGCACATGAGGTGTTCGATGAAATGCCCGAGCCACACTAGCTAAGCTTTCTCCTGTCGAAGCTCGACCTCAAAGCTCCATTTTCCTCGAGATTTGTCTAGGTTTAGCGGCCCGTCACGTCCCATTCCCGTCTTCACCACCGTCGATCGCCCGCGCCGATCTCGTCGCCGGCACCACCGTGGTGAGCCTCTTGTTCTTATCTTCTTTCTGAAAGAAAAAAAATTCTTACTTTAGATAGATACTTGTCTAATTTTCTTACTATTTTATTGCTTGTTATTATATAGTGCGATGGTTTTGGTATCCGCCCCCGTCGGCCCTCGTCCTGTCTATGATTCAGATGTGATATATATTATCTTTTTATAACTATTTGGTTCATTTATTGTTTATGACAATTATGTCGACCAACATGACATAGATTTTATTTATGTAGGAGGTAGTTGAACCGGAAATTCCAACCGACCCTATTGTCAAGAGGTTAAATTTAGTTGAAGAAGAAAACAATTACTTGAAGGAAAAAATAAAAAAATTGAGGAGGAGAAGATGATATTGGAGTTGCATGTTGCGGATGTCGTCGATGATCACAAGATCAAGATGGATGCAATGCGCTTGAAGATTAGAAAGATTAGAAACTATGCCATTCATACCGAGGCTTGGTATCATTATGCCGTTGGATCAATTGTTACCTTGGTTGCGATTATGATCGCATTGAAATGTTTTACATAGTTTCAATGTATGGTTTAATTAATTAGATGTTCTGGAGAGCTATATGTTGTTAGATGAGAACTATGTATGTACTTTGGTTTTAATGTGATGATGAACTTCTATTAATTTGGTCACTTAATTATCTATTCATGATGTTCTGTAATGGTTTTTGACACACTTAATTATATATAATGCACGCAGATGAACCGGCAATGGATGTACGGTGACAGACACACCTCCGAGTACATTAAGGGCGTGCATGATTTTCTCGAAGTGGCTGAGGCAAACAAGCAGAATGGTTTTATGTGTTGTCCATGCCCTAAATGTGGAAATACGAAGTCTTACTCTGACCGGAAAATCCTTCACACCCACCTGCTTTACAAGGGTTTCATGCCACACTATAATGTTTGGACGAGGCACAGAGAAATAGGGGTTATGATGGAAGACGACGAAGAAGAAGAGGACGATGACAACTATGTGCCCCCTGAATATGGTGATGCTGCAACGGGGGAAGCTGTTGAAGATCAAGAGGAACCAGATGATGTGCCCAATGATGCTGCAACGAGGGAAGCTGCTGAAGATCAAGAGGAACCAGACGATGTGCCCGATGATGATGATCTCCGCCGGGTCATTGTCGATGCAAGAACGCAATGTGAAAGTCAAAAGGAGAAGCTGAAGTTCGATCGCATGTTAGAGGATCACAAAAAAGGGTTGTACCCCAATTGCGAAGATGGCAACACAAAGCTCAGTACCGTACTGGAATTGCTGCAGTGGAAGGCAGAGAATGCTGTGCCTGACAAAGGATTTGAGATGCTACTGAAAATATTGAAGAAGAAGCTTCCAAAGGATAACGAATTGCCCAACAGTACATACGCAGCAAAGAAGGTCGTATGCCCTCTAGGATTGGAGGTGCAGAAGATACATGCATGCCCTAATGACTGCATCCTCTACCGCGGTGCGTACAAGGATCTGAACGCATGCCCGGTATGCGGTGCATTGCGGTATAAGATCAGACGAGATGACCCTGGTGATGTTGATGGCGAGCCCCCCAGGAAGAGGGTTCCTGCGAAGGTGATGTGGTATGCTCCTATAATACCACGGTTGAAACATGTATTCAGAAACGAAGAGCATGCCAAGTTGATGCGATGGCACAGTGAGGACCGTAAGAAAGATGGGAAGTTGAGAGCACCCGCTGACGGGTCGCAGTGGAGAAAAATCGAGAGAAAGTACTGGCCTGAGTTTGCAAGTGACCCAAGAAACGTATGGTTTGGTTTAAGCGCGGATGGCATTAATCCTTTTGGGGAGCAGAGCAGCAATCACATCACCTGGCCCGTGACTCTATGTATATATAACCTTCCTCCTTGGATGTGCATGAAGCGGAAGTTCATTATGATGCCAGTTCTCATCCAAGGCCCTAAGCAACCCGACAACGACATTGATGTGTACCTAAGGCCATTAGTTGAAGAACTTTTACAGTTGTGGAATGGAAACACTGTACGTACGTGGGATGAGCACAAACAGGAGGAATTTAACCTGCACGCATTGCTGTTTGTAACCATCAACGATTGGCCCGCTCTCAGTAACCTTTCAGGACAGACAAACAAGGGATACCACGCATGCACGCGTTGTTTAGATGAAACTGAAAGTATATACCTGGACAAATGCAGGAAGAATGTGTACCTGGGCCATTGTCG
Source organism: Triticum urartu (assembly GCF_003073215.2). Lineage (NCBI taxonomy): Eukaryota > Viridiplantae > Streptophyta > Magnoliopsida > Poales > Poaceae > Triticum > Triticum urartu. Next base: position 173,979,742 of record NC_053028.1, on the reverse strand, counting down.
ATTTCTTCCGACCAACCATCAATGTCGAAAGAAAGGCAAGCATTTCAAAGGCGAGGCAGATCACGGGAAGAAGTCCGCCATGCGTACCGGTGATCACGTACTTGCTATGGTCAATGATTTACACGTAATCTTTGGAAAGGGTCCCGGCGGACTAGCTGTTCCGAATGACGCTGAGGGACACGCACCCATGTGGAAGAAGAAATCTATATTTTGGGACCTACCCTACTGGAAAGACCTAGAGGTCCGCTCTTCAATCGATGTGATGCACGTGACGAAGAACCCTTGCGTGAACCTGCTAGGCTTCTTGGGCGTGTATGGGAAGATAAAAGATACACCTGAGGCACGGGAGGACCTTCAACGTTTGCACGAAAAAGACGACATGCCTCCGAAGCAGTATGAAGGTCCTGCCAGCTACGCTCTTATGAAAGAAGAGAAATAAATCTTCTTTGAATGCCTGCTCAGTATGAAGGTCCCGACCAGCTTCTCGTCGAATATAAAGGGAATAATAAATATGCCAGAGAAAAAGTTTCAGAACCTAAAGTCTCATGACTGCCACGTGATTATGACGCAACTGCTTCCGGTTGCATTGAGGGGGCTTCTACCGGAAAACGTCCGATTAGCCATTGTGAAGCTATGTGCATTCCTCAATGCAATCTCTCAGAAGGTGATCGATCCAGAAATTGTACCAAGGCTAAGGAGTGATGTGGCGCAATGTCTTGTTAGTTTCGAGCTGGTGTTCCCACCATCCTTCTTCAATATCATGATGCACGTCCTAATTCATCTAGTCAACGAGATTGTCATTCTGGGGCCCGTATTTCTACACAATATGTTCCCCTTTGAGAGGTTCATGGGAGTCCTAAAGAAATATGTCCGTAACCACGCTAGGCCAGAAGGAAGCATCTCCATGGGCCATCAAACAAAGGATGTCATTGGGTTTTGTGTTGACTTCATTCCTGGCCTTAAGAAGATAGGTCTCCCTAAATCGCGGTATGAGGGGAGACTGACTGGAAAAGGCACGCTTGGAGGGGACTCAATAATATGCAGAGACAGATATTCTTGGTCTCAAGCACACTACACAGTTCTACAGAACTCTACCTTGGTGACCCTGTATGTCGATGAACACAAGAACAGTCTGCGCTCCAAACACCTGGAGCAGTGCGACGACTGGATTACATGTGAACACATCAGGACTTTCAACAGTTGGTTGGAAACACGTCTCAGAGGTGACAACACTGTTTGTGTTGAGCTGTACTTGTTGTCCAGGGGACCATCTTTGACTGTATTGACTTACAAAGGATACAAGATAAATGGGAATACATTTTACACGATCGCCCAAGATCAAAAGAGCACCAACCAAAACAGCGGTGTCCGCTTTGATGCAGCAACCGAGATGGGAAATGACACACATTATGGTTACATAGTGGACATATGGGAACTTGACTACAGACATGATTTTAAGGTCCCTTTGTTTAAGTGCAAATGGGTCAATCTGTCAGGAGGCGGGGTACAGGTAGACCCATAGTACGGAATGACAACAGTGGATCTGAAAAATCTTGGGTACA